>NW_027211852.1:900000-1128370 GCF_036971445.1 Narcine bancroftii
ACCGCCGTATCCTGACCACCCAGTCGCCGTATCCCCACTACCCAGAATCACCGTAACCCCACTACCCAGAGCCACCATAACATCACTACCCAGAGCCACTGTAACCCCCACTACCCAGAGCCGCCGTAACGCCACCAATCAGAGCCACCTTAACCCCACCACCCAGAGGCGCCGAAAAAAAACACCATCCAGAGCTGCCGTAACACCACCATCCAGAGCCGCCATAACCGCCGTATCCTGACCACCCAGTCGCCGTATCCCCACTACCCAGAATCACCGTAACCCCACTACCCAGAGCCACCGTAACATCACTACCCAGAGCCACTGTAACCCCCACTACCCAGAGCCGCCGTAACGCCACCAATCAGAGCCACCTTAACCCCACCACCCAGAGGCGCTGAAAAAAACCACCATCCAGAGCTGCCGTAACACCACCACCCAGAGCCACCGTAACTCCACAACCAAGAGCCGCCGTAACCCCACGACCGACAGCCTCTGTAACCCCACTACCCAGAGCCACCGTAACCGCACTAACCAGTGCTGCGTAACCGCACGATCCAGACCTGCCATAACCCCAGCACCCAGAGCTGCCGTAACCCCACTACCCAGAGCCGCCATAACCGCATTAATCAGAGCCGCCGTAACCCCACTACACACAGGCACTTTAACAACAAAATCCAGAGCCGCCGTAACCCCACGACCCAGAGCCGCTGTAACCCCACGACCCAGAGTCGCCGTAACCGCACTATCCAGAGCCGCCGTAACCCCACTACCCAGACACACCGTAACCCCACTACCCAGAGCCACCGTAACACCACTACCCAGAGCCACCGTTAACCTCACCACCCAGAGTAGCCGTAACACCACCATCCAGAGCCGCCATAACCGCCGTATCCTGACCACCCAGTCGCCGTATCCCCACTACCCAGAATCACCGTAACCCCACTACCCAGAGCCACCATAACATCACTACCCAGAGCCACTGTAACCCCCACTACACAGAGCCGCCGTAACGCCACCAATCAGAGCCACCTTAACCCCACCACCCAGAGGCGCCGAAAAAAAACACCATCCAGAGCTGCCGTAACACCACCATCCAGAGCCGCCATAACCGCCGTATCCTGACCACCCAGTCGCCGTATCCCCACTACCCAGAATCACCGTAACCCCACTACCCAGAGCCACCGTAACATCACTACCCAGAGCCACTGTAACCCCCACTACCCAGAGCCGCCGTAACGCCACCAATCAGAGCCACCTTAACCCCACCACCCAGAGGCGCTGAAAAAAACCACCATCCAGAGCTGCCGTAACACCACCACCCAGAGCCACCGTAACTCCACAACCAAGAGCCGCCGTAACCCCACGACCGACAGCCTCTGTAACCCCACTACCCAGAGCCACCGTAACCTAAGTACCCAGGGTCAGCGTAACCTGACTACCCAGATCCACCGTAACTCCACGACCCAGAGCCACCATAATCCCACAACCCAGAACCAACGTAACCCCCACGACCCAGAGCCACCGTAAAAGCACAAGCCAGAGCGGATGTAACCCCACCACCCAGAGCCACCGTAACTCCCACTACCCAGAGTCTCCGTAACCCCACTACCCAGAGCCACCATAACCCCACTACCCATTGCCACCATATCACTCACTACCCAGAGCCGCCGTAACCCAACTACCCAGAGCCACCGTAACCCCACTACCCAGAGCCGCCGTAACCTCACTAACCAGAGCCGCCTTAATCCCACTACCCAGAGCCACCGTAACCCCACTACCCAGTGCTGCCGTAACCGCACGATCCAGACCTGCCATAACCCCAGCACCCTGAGCCGCCGTAACCCCACGAACCAGTGCAGCCATACCACCACGAGCCAGAGCTACCGAACCCCACCTACCAGAGTCGCCGTAACCCCACTACCCAGAGCCACCATAACCACATTAATCAGAGCCGCCGTAACCCCACTACCCACAGGCACTTTAACCACACAATCCAGAGCCGCCGTAACCCCACGACCCAAAGCCGCTGTAAACCCACGACCCAGAGTCGCCGTAACCGCACTATCCAGAGCTGCCGTAACCCCACTACCCAGAGACACCGTAACCCCACTACCCATAGCCACCGTAACACCACTACCCAGAGCCACCGTTAACCCCACCACCCAGAGTCGCCGTAGTACCACCATTCAGAGCCGCCATAACCGCCGTAAAAAGACCACCCAGTCACCGTATCCCCACTACCCAGAATCACCGTAAACCCACTACCCAGAGCCATCGTAACAACACTACCCAGAGCCACCGTAACCCCCACTACCCAGATCCACCGTAACGCCACCACCCAGAGCCACCGTAACGCCACCACCCAGAGGCGCCGTAACCCCACCATCCAGAGCTGCCGTAACACCACCACCCAGAGCCACCGTAACCCCACTACCCAGAGCCACCGTAACCCCCACTACCCAGAGCCGCCGTAAGCCCACTACCCAGACCCACCATAACCCAACTACGCAGGGTCAGTGTAACCCGACTACCCAGATCCACCGTAACCCCCACTACCCAGATCCACCGTAATGGCTCCACCCAGAGCCACTGTAACCCCACTACCCAGAGCCACCGTAACTCCCACTACCCAGTCACCGTAACCCCACTACCCAGAGCCACCGTAACCCCACTACCCATTCCCACCATATCTCTCACTACCCAGTCACCGTAACCCCCACTATCCATAGCCACCATAACCCCACTACCCAGAGCCACCGTAAACACACAACCCAGAGCCACCGTTACGCCACGACCTTCAGCCACCGTAACCCCCACTACACAGAACCAGCGTAACTCCACTACCTAGAATCACTGAAACCCCATGACCCTGAGCTACCGTAACCTCATTACCCAGAGCCAACATAACCCCACGACACAGAATCACTGCAAAACCATTACCCAGAGCCGCTATCACTCCGTAAACCCACTACCCAGAGCCGCCGTAACCCCACCAACCAGAGACGCTGTAACATCACGAGCCAGAGCTGCCGAAACCACACCTCCCAGAGTCGCCGTAAACCCACCTCCCAGAGCCGCCATAACCGCATTAATCAGAGCCGCCGTAACCCCACTAAACACAGGCATTTTAACCACAAAATCCAGACCCACTGTAACCCCACTACCCAGAGCCACCGTAAGCCCCACTACCCAGATCCACCGTAACCCCACTACACAGAGCCACCGTAACCCCCACTACCCAGATCCACCGTAACCCCACTACCCAGAGCCACCGTAACCCAACTACGCAGGGACAGCATAAACCGACTACCCAGATCCACCGTAACCCACGACCCAGAGCCACCATAACCCCACAACCCAGTGCCACTGTAATCCCACGACCCAGAACCACCGTAACCCCAACCACCCAGAACCACCGTAACCCCACTACACAGAGCCACCGTAACCCCCACTACCCAGAGCCACCGTAAGCCCACTACACAGACCCACCATAACCCAACTACGGAGGGTCAGCGTAACCTGACTACCCAGATCCACTGTAACCCCCACTACCCAGATCCACCGTAACGGCACCACCCAGTGCCACTGTAATCCCACGACCCAGAACCATCGTAACCCCCACGACCCAGAGCCATCGTAAATCCCACTACCCAGAGTCACCGTAACCCCACTACCCAGAGCCACCGTAACTCCCACTACCCAGAGTCACCGTAACCCCACTACCCAGAGCCACCATAACCCCACTACCCATTCCCACCATATCTCTCATTACCCAGAGTCACCGTAACCCCCACTATCCATAGCCACCATAACCCCACTACCCAGAGCCACCGTAACCCTACTACCCAGAGCCACCATAACCACACTACACAGAGCTACCGTAACCTCACTACATAGAGCCACCGTAACCCTCACAAACCCGAGCCACCGTAAACACACAACCCAGAGCCACCGTTACGCCACGACCTTCAGCCACCGTAACCCCCACTACACAGAACCAGCGTAACCCCACTACCTCGAATCACCGTAACCCCACGACCCTGAGCTACCATAACCTCATTACCCAGAGCCAACATAACCCCACTACCCAGAACCACTGTACAACCACTACCCAGAGCCGCTATCACTCCGTAAACCCACTACCCAGAGCCGCCGTAACCCCACGAACCAGTGACGCCGTAACGCCACGAGCCAGAGCTGCCAAAACCCCACCTCCCAGAGTCGCCGTAACCCCACCTCCCAGAGCTGCCGTAACCCCACTACCCAGAGCCGCCATAACCGCATTAATCAGAGCCGCCGTAACCCCACTAACCACAGGCACTTTAACCACAAAATCCAGAGCCGCCGTAACCCCATCACCCAGAGCCGCCGTAACCTCACGACCCAGAGTTTCCGTAACCGCACCATCCAGAGCCACCGTAACCCCACTACCCAGAGCCACCGTAACCCCCACTACCCAGAGCCTCCGTAACCCCACTACCCAGAGCCACCGTAACCCAACTACGCAGGGCCAGCGTAACCCGACTACCCAGATCCACCGTAACCCACTACCCAGAGCCACCATAACCCCACTACCCAGAGCCACCGTAACCCTACTACCCAGAGCCGCTGTAACTCCGTAACGCCACTAGCCAGATCCGCCGTAAATCCACTAGCCAGAGCTGCCGTAACCTCTCTACACAGAGACACCGTAATCCCACTACCAAGAGCCGCCGTAACCCCACTACCCAGAGCCGCCGTAACTTCACTACCCAGAGCCACCGTAACCCCACTACCCAGAGCCAACGTAACCCCACTACCTGGAACCACCATAACCCCAGTATCTTGAGCTGCCGTAACCCCAATACCCAGAGCCGACGTACCCCACTACCCTGAGCCGCATTAACCCCACTACCCAGAGCCACCGTGACTCTACTACCCAGAGCCACCGTAACCCCACTACCCAGAGCCGCCGTAACCCCACTACCCAGAGCCGCCATAACCCCACTACCCAGAGCAGCCATAACCCCAATACACAGAGCCGCCTCAACCCCACTACCCAGAGCCGCCGTAACCCCACTACCCAGAGCCGCATAACCCCACTACCCAGAGCCGCCATAACCCCATACCTTGAGCTGCCATAACCCCAATACCCAGAGCCGACGTACCCCACTACCCTGAGCCGCATTAACCCCACTACCCAGAGCCACCGTGACTCTACTACCCAGAGCCACCGTAACCCCACTACCCAGAGCCGCCGTAACCCCACTACCCAGAGCCGCCATAACCCCACTACCCAGAGCCGCCATAACCCCAATACACAGAGCTGCCGTAACCACACTACCCAGAGCCACCGTGACTACTACCCAGAGCCACCGTAACTCCACTACACAGAGACGCCGTAACCCCACTACCCAGAGTCACCGTAACCCCACTACCCAGAACCACTTGATCCCCATTACCCAGAATCACCGTAACCCCACTACCCAGAGCCACGGTAAGACTACTACACAGAGTCACCGTAACCCCACTACCCAAAGCCTCCGTAACCCCCACTACCCAGAGCCACCGTAACCCCACTACCCAGAGCCACTGTAACCCGATTACCCAGAATCACAGTAATCCCACTACCCAGAGACGCCGTAACCCCACTACCCAGCGCCGCCGTAACCCCACTACCCAGAGCCGCCTTAACCTCACTACCCAGAGCCACCGTAACCCCACTACCCAGAGCCACCGTAACCCCACTACCTAGAGCCGCCATAACCACACGACTCAGAGCCGCCGTACCACCACGAGCCAGAGCTGCCGAAACACCCCCTCCCAGAGTCGCCGTAACCCCACTACCCAGAGCTGCCGTAACCCCACTACCCAGAGCCGCCATAACTGCATTAATCAGAGCCGCCGTAACCCCACTACCCACAGGCACTTTAACAACACAATCCAGAGCCGCCGTAACCCCACGACCCAAAGCCGCCGTAACCCCACGACCCAGAGTCGCCGTAAACGCACTATCCAGAGCTGCCGTAACCCCACATCCAGAGCCACCGTAAAACCACTACCCAGGGCCGCTGTAACTCCGTAAACCCACAGGCCTGAGCTGCCGTAAATCCACTAGCAGGAGCTGCCGTAACCTCACTACCCAGAGCCGCCGTAACTCCACTAGCCAGAGCCGTCGTAACCCCATACCCAGAGATGCCTTAACCTCACTACCCAGAGCCACCGTAACCCCACTACCCAGAGCCACCGTAACCCCACTACCTAGAGCCGCCATAACCCCACTACCCAGAGCCAGCTTAACCCCACTACCCAGAGCTGCCGTAACCCCACTACCCAGAGCCGCCATATCCCCAATACCTTGAGCTGCTGTAACCCCAATACCCAGAGCCGACGTACCCCACTACCCTGAGCCGCATTAACCCCACTACCCAGAGCCACCGTGACTCTACTACCCAGAGCCACCGTAACTCCACTACACAGAGATGCCGTAAACCCACTACCAGGAACAACTTGATCCCCATTACCCAGAATCACCGTAACCCCATTACCCAGAGCCACGGTAACAGCACTACCCAGAGGCACCGTAACCCCACTACCCAGAGCCACTGTATCTTGATTACCCAGAATCACAGTAATCCCACGACACAGAGCCACTGTAACCACACGATCCCGAGCCGCCGTAACCCCAAGACCCAGAGCCGCCGTAACCCCACGACACAGAACCACGGTAACCCCCACTACCCACAGCCACCGTAACCCCCACTACCCACAGCCACCGTAACCCCCACTTCCCAGACCCACCATAACCCCACTACCCAGAGCCGCCGTATCCACACTACCAAGAGCCGCCATAATCCAACTACCCAGAGTCACCATAACCCCACTACCCAGAGCAGCCGTAACCACACTACCCAGTGCCGCCGTAACCGCACTAACCAGTGCTGCGTAACCGCACGATCCAGACCTGCCATAACCCCAGCACCCTGAGCCGCTGTAACCCCACGAACCAGAGCCGCCATAACACCACGACCCAGAGCCGCCGAAACCCAACCTCCCAGATTCGCCATAACCCCACTACCCAGAGCTGCCGTATCCCCACTACCCAGAGCCGCCATAACCGCATTAATCAGAGCCGCCGTAACCCCACTACACACAGGCACTTTAACAACAAAATCCAGAGCCGCCGTAACCCCACGACCCAGAGCCGCTGTAACCCCACGACCCAGAGTCTCCGTAACCGCACTGTCCAGAGCCGCCGTAACCCCACTACCCAGACACACCGTAACCCCACTACCCAGAGCCACCGTAACACCACTACCCAGAGCCACCGTTAACCTCACCACCCAGAGTAGCCGTAACACCACCATCCAGAGCCGCCATAACCGCCGTATCCTGACCACCCAGTCGCCGTATCCCCACTACCCAGAATCACCGTAACCCCACTACCCAGAGCCACCATAACATCACTACCCAGAGCCACTGTAACCCCCACTACCCAGAGCCGCCGTAACGCCACCAATCAGAGCCACCTTAACCCCACCACCCAGAGGCGCCGAAAAAAAACACCATCCAGAGCTGCCGTAACACCACCATCCAGAGCCGCCATAACCGCCGTATCCTGACCACCCAGTCGCCGTATCCCCACTACCCAGAATCACCGTAACCCCACTACCCAGAGCCACCGTAACATCACTACCCAGAGCCACTGTAACCCCCACTACCCAGAGCCGCCGTAACGCCACCAATCAGAGCCACCTTAACCCCACCACCCAGAGGCGCTGAAAAAAACCACCATCCAGAGCTGCCGTAACACCACCACCCAGAGCCACCGTAACTCCACAACCAAGAGCCGCCGTAACCCCACGACCGACAGCCTCTGTAACCCCACTACCCAGAGCCACCGTAACCGCACTAACCAGTGCTGCGTAACCGCACGATCCAGACCTGCCATAACCCCAGCACCCAGAGCTGCCGTAACCCCACTACCCAGAGCCGCCATAAGCGCATTAATCAGAGCCGCCGTAACCCCACTACACACAGGCACTTTAACAACAAAATCCAGAGCCGCCGTAACCCCACGACCCAGAGCCGCTGTAACCCCACGACCCAGAGTCGCCGTAACCGCACTATCCAGAGCCGCCGTAACCCCACTACCCAGACACACCGTAACCCCACTACCCAGAGCCACCGTAACACCACTACCCAGAGCCACCGTTAACCTCACCACCCAGAGTAGCCGTAACACCACCATCCAGAGCCGCCATAACCGCCGTATCCTGACCACCCAGTCGCCGTATCCCCACTACCCAGAATCACCGTAACCCCACTACCCAGAGCCACCATAACATCACTACCCAGAGCCACTGTAACCCCCACTACCCAGAGCCGCCGTAACGCCACCAATCAGAGCCACCTTAACCCCACCACCCAGAGGCGCCGAAAAAAAACACCATCCAGAGCTGCCGTAACACCACCATCCAGAGCCGCCATAACCGCCGTATCCTGACCACCCAGTCGCCGTATCCCCACTACCCAGAATCACCGAAACCCCACTACCCAGAGCCACCGTAACATCACTACCCAGAGCCACTGTAACCCCCAGTACCCAGAGCCGCCGTAACGCCACCAATCAGAGCCACCTTAACCCCACCACCCAGAGGCGCTGAAAAAAACCACCATCCAGAGCTGCCGTAACACCACCACCCAGAGCCACCGTAACTCCACAACCAAGAGCCGCCGTAACCCCACGACCGACAGCCTCTGTAACCCCACTACCCAGAGCCACCGTAACCTAAGTACCCAGGGTCAGCGTAACCTGACTACCCAGATCCACCGTAACTCCACGACCCAGAGCCACCATAATCCCACAACCCAGAACCAACGTAACCCCCACGACCCAGAGCCACCGTAAAACCACAAGCCAGAGCGGATGTAACCCCACCACCCAGAGCCACCGTAACTCCCACTGCCCAGATTCTCCGTAACCCCACTACCCAGAGCCACCATAACCCCACTACCCATTGCCACCATATCACTCACTACCCAGAGCCGCCGTAACCCAACTACCCAGAGCCACCGTAACCCCACTACCCAGAGCCGCCGTAACCTCACTAACCAGAGCCGCCTTAATCCCACTACCCAGAGCCACCGTAACCCCACTACCCAGTGCTGCCGTAACCGCACGATCCAGACCTGCCATAACCCCAGCACCCTGAGCCGCCGTAACCCCACGAACCAGTGCAGCCATACCACCACGAGCCAGAGCTACCGAAACCCCACCTCCCAGAGTCGCCGTAACCCCACTACCCAGAGCTGCCGTAACCCCACTACCCAGAGCCACCATAACCACATTAATCAGAGCCGCCGTAACCCCACTACCCACAGGCACTTTAACCACACAATCCAGAGCCGCCGTAACCCCACGACCCAAAGCCGCTGTAAACCCACGACCCAGAGTCGCCGTAACCGCACTATCCAGAGCTGCCGTAACCCCACTACCCAGAGACACCGTAACCCCACTACCCATAGCCACCGTAACACCACTACCCAGAGCCACCGTTAACCCCACCACCCAGAGTCGCCGTAGTACCACCATTCAGAGCCGCCATAACCGCCGTAAAAAGACCACCCAGTCACCGTATCCCCACTACCCAGAATCACCGTAAACCCACTACCCAGAGCCATCGTAACAACACTACCCAGAGCCACCGTAACCCCCACTACCCAGATCCACCGTAACGCCACCACCCAGAGCCACCGTAACGCCACCACCCAGAGGCGCCGTAACCCCACCATCCAGAGGTGCCGTAACACCACCACCCAGAGCCACCGTAACCCCACTACCCAGAGCCACCGTAACCCCCACTACCCAGAGCCGCCGTAAGCCCACTACCCAGACCCACCATAACCCAACTACGCAGGGTCAGTGTAACCCGACTACCCAGATCCACCGTAACCCCCACTACCCAGATCCACCGTAATGGCTCCACCCAGAGCCACTGTAACCCCACTACCCAGAGCCACCGTAACTCCCACTACCCAGTCACCGTAACCCCACTACCCAGAGCCACCATAACCCCACTACCCATTCCCACCATATCTCTCACTACCCAGTCACCGTAACCCCCACTATCCATAGCCACCATAACCCCACTACCCAGAGCCACCGTAAACACACAACCCAGAGCCACCGTTACGCCACGACCTTCAGCCACCGTAACCCCCACTACACAGAACCAGCGTAACTCCACTACCTAGAATCACTGAAACCCCATGACCCTGAGTTACCGTAACCTCATTACCCAGAGCCAACATAACCCCACGACACAGAATCACTGCAAAACCATTACCCAGAGCCGCTATCACTCCGTAAACCCACTACCCAGAGCCGCCGTAACCCCACCAACCAGAGACGCTGTAACATCACGAGCCAGAGCTGCCGAAACCACACCTCCCAGAGTCGCCGTAAACCCACCTCCCAGAGCCGCCATAACCGCATTAATCAGAGCCGCCGTAACCCCACTAAACACAGGCATTTTAACCACAAAATCCAGACCCACTGTAACCCCACTACCCAGAGCCACCGTAAGCCCCACTACCCAGATCCACCGTAACCCCACTACACAGAGCCACCGTAACCCCCACTACCCAGATCCACCGTAACCCCACTACCCAGAGCCACCGTAACCCAACTACGCAGGGACAGCATAAACCGACTACCCAGATCCACCATAACCCACGACCCAGAGCCACCATAACCCCACTACCCAGTGCCACTGTAATCCCACGACCCAGAACCACCGTAACCCCCACCACCCAGAACCACCGTAACCCCACTACACAGAGCCACCGTAACCCCCACTACCCAGAGCCACCGTAAGCCCACTACACAGACCCACCATAACCCAACTACGCAGGGTCAGCGTAACCTGACTACCCAGATCCACTGTAACCCCCACTACCCAGATCCACCGTAACGGCACCACCCAGTGCCACTGTAATCCCACGACCCAGAACCACCGTAACCCCCACGACCCAGAGCCACCGTAAAACCACTACCCAGAGCCGATGTAACCCCACTACCCAGAGCCACCGTTACCCCCACTACCTAGAGTCACCGTAACCCCACTATCCATAGCCAGCGTAACCCCACTACCCTAAGCCACCGTAACCCTACTACCCAGAGCCACCATAATCCCACGACCCAGAGCCACCGTAACCCCACTACACAGAGCCAACATAACCCCTCCCAGTGTAGAGGCCTTTCTAGTTGGGACGTGCCTTTGTTTTTGATAATTTGAACACAGCTTAAATGTACTTATAAATACCACTGCTACTATTATTCTACGTTCTAAAAAATTCCAAATTCTGAAAGTGACTGGTCCACAGGATGTCGGATAAACGATTGAGCACCTGGAGACAGAAAGAATAAAGAGTTAGAGAAGAGAAATCAAACTATTATATAAACACAATATCGTAACAGTCAAATGACAACAAGGTCGTAAAAACATCAACAATTATAACATATGGCGAATTGTAAAAAGTAACAAAATTATATAATACGACAAATTCTATCCTCTCCCCTTCTGAGCCACCGTAACCCGACTACCCAGAGCCACCATAACCTCACGACCCAGAGCCACCATAACTCCACGACACAGAGCTGCCGTAACCCCACCACCCAGAGGCGCCATAACCCCATCACACAGAGGCGCCGTAACCTCACCACCAAGAGCCGCGGTAAACCCACCATCCAGAGCCGCCGTAGCCCTAACACCAAGAGCTGCCCTAACCCCACGACGCAGAGCCTCCGTAACCGCACGACCCAGATCTGCCGTAACCACACTATCCAGAACCGCCTAACCCCACTACTAAGAACCGCCGTAACCCCACTACCCAAACCTCCGTAACCCCACTACCCAGAGCCGCTGTAACCCAACCACCCAGAGCTACCGTAACCCCAATACCTTGAGGCACCGTAACCCCACTACCCAGAGCCACCGTAACCACACTACCCAGAGGCACCGTGACACCACTACCTAAAGCCACCGTAACCCCCACTACCCAGAACCAGTGTAACCCCACAACCCAGAATCACCGTAACCCCACGACCCTGAGCCACAGTAACCTCACTACCCAGAGACAACATAACCACACTAACCAGAGCCACCGTAAAACCACTACCCAGAGCTGCTATAACTCCGTAAACCCAATAGCCAGAGCCGCCGTAAACCCACTAGCCAGAGCTGCCGTAACCACTCTATCCAGAGCCGCCGTAGCCCCACGACCCAGAGCCACCGTAACCCACTACCCAGAGCCACCATAACCCCACTACCCAGAACCACTGTACAACCACTACCCAGAGCCGCTATCACTCCGTAAACCCACTACCCAGAGCCGCCGTAACCCCACGAACCAGTGACGCCGTAACGCCACGAGCCAGAGCTGCCAAAACCCCACCTCCCAGAGTCGCCGTAACCCCACCTCCCAGAGCTGCCGTAACCCCACTACCCAGAGCCGCCATAACCGCATTAATCAGAGC
Organism: Narcine bancroftii; assembly: GCF_036971445.1. Classification (NCBI taxonomy): domain Eukaryota; kingdom Metazoa; phylum Chordata; class Chondrichthyes; order Torpediniformes; family Narcinidae; genus Narcine; species Narcine bancroftii. The sequence goes on from NW_027211852.1 coordinate 912,524, forward strand.
CGCCGTAACCCCACTAACCACAGGCACTTTAACCACAAAATCCAGAGCCGCCGTAACCCCATCACCCAGAGCCGCCGTAACCTCACGACCCAGAGTTTCCGTAACCGCACCATCCAGAGCCACCGTAACCCCACTACCCAGAGCCACCGTAACCCCCACTACCCAGAGCCTCCGTAACCCCACTACCCAGAGCCACCGTAACCCAACTACGCAGGGCCAGCGTAACCCGACTACCCAGATCCACCGTAACCCACTACCCAGAGCCACCATAACCCCACTACCCAGAGCCACCGTAACCCTACTACCCAGAGCCGCTGTAACTCCGTAACGCCACTAGCCAGATCCGCCGTAAATCCACTAGCCAGAGCTGCCGTAACCTCTCTACACAGAGACACCGTAATCCCACTACCAAGAGCCGCCGTAACCCCACTACCCAGAGCCGCCGTAACTCCACTACCCAGAGCCGTCGTAACCCCACTACCCAGAGATGCCTTAACTTCACTACCCAGAGCCACCGTAACCCCACTACCCAGAGCCAATGTAACCCCACTACCTAGAGCCGCCAGAACCCCACTACCCAGAGCCGCCTTAACCACACTACCCAGAGCCGCTGTAACCCCACTACCCAGAGCCGCCGTAAGCCCAATACCCAGAGCTGTCGTAACCCCAATACCCAGAGCCGCTGTACCCCACTACCCAGAGCCGCCTTAACCCCACTACCCAGAGCCACCGTAACTCTACAACGCAGAGCCACCGTAACTCCACTACACAAGTCCGCCGTAACCCCACTACCCAGAGCCTCCGTAACCCCACTACCCAAAGCCACCGTAACCCCACTACCCAGAATCACCGTAACCCCACTAACCAGAGCCTCCGAAGCCCCACTACCCACAGCCAACGTAACCCAACTATGCAGGGTCAGCGTAACCCGACTACCCAGATCCACCGTAACCCCACTACCCAGAGCCACCATAACCCCACTACTCAGAGCCACTGTAAACCCACGACCCAGAGCCACCATAATCCCATGACCCAGAACCACCGTAACCCCCACGACCCAGAGCCACCGTAAAACCACTACCCAGAGCCGATGTAACCCCACTACCCAGAGCCACCGTTACCCCCACTACCTAGAGTCACCGTAACCCCACTATCCATAGCCAGCGTAACCCCACTACCCTAAGCCACCGTAACCCTACTACCCAGAGCCACCATAATCCCACGACCCAGAGCCACCGTAACCCCACTACACAGAGCCAACATAACCCCTCCCAGTGTAGAGGCCTTTCTAGTTGGGACGTGCCTTTGTTTTTGATAATTTGAACACAGCTTAAATGTACTTATAAATACCACTGCTACTATTATTCTACGTTCTAAAAAATTCCAAATTCTGAAAGTGACTGGTCCACAGGATGTCGGATAAACGATTGAGCACCTGGAGACAGAAAGAATAAAGAGTTAGAGAAGAGAAATCAAACTATTATATAAACACAATATCGTAACAGTCAAATGACAACAAGGTCGTAAAAACATCAACAATTATAACATATGGCGAATTGTAAAAAGTAACAAAATTATATAATACGACAAATTCTATCCTCTCCCCTTCTGAGCCACCGTAACCCGACTACCCAGAGCCACCATAACCTCACGACCCAGAGCCACCATAACTCCACGACACAGAGCTGCCGTAACCCCACCACCCAGAGGCGCCATAACCCCATCACACAGAGGCGCCGTAACCTCACCACCAAGAGCCGCGGTAAACCCACCATCCAGAGCCGCCGTAGCCCTAACACCAAGAGCTGCCCTAACCCCACGACGCAGAGCCTCCGTAACCGCACGACCCAGATCTGCCGTAACCACACTATCCAGAACCGCCTAACCCCACTACTAAGAACCGCCGTAACCCCACTACCCAAACCTCCGTAACCCCACTACCCAGAGCCGCTGTAACCCAACCACCCAGAGCTACCGTAACCCCAATACCTTGAGGCACCGTAACCCCACTACCCAGAGCCACCGTAACCACACTACCCAGAGGCACCGTGACACCACTACCTAAAGCCACCGTAACCCCCACTACCCAGAACCAGTGTAACCCCACAACCCAGAATCACCGTAACCCCACGACCCTGAGCCACAGTAACCTCACTACCCAGAGACAACATAACCACACTAACCAGAGCCACCGTAAAACCACTACCCAGAGCTGCTATAACTCCGTAAACCCAGTAGCCAGAGCCGCCGTAAACCCACTAGCCAGAGCTGCCGTAACCACTCTATCCAGAGCCGCCGTAACCCCACGACCCAGAGCCACCGTAACCCCCAAACCCAGAGTCACCGTAACCCCACTACCCAGAGCCACCGTAACCCCCACTACCCAGAGCCACCGTAACCCCACTACCCAGAGCCACCGTAACCCAACTACGCAGGGTCAGAATAACCCGACTACCCAGATCCACCGTAACCCACTACCCAGAGCCACCATAACCCCACTACCCAGAACCACTGTACAACCACTACCCAGAGCCGCTATCACTCCGTAAACCCACTACCCAGAGCCGCCGTAACCCCACGAACCAGTGACGCCGTAACGCCACGAGCCAGAGCTGCCAAAACCCCACATCCCAGAGTCGCCGTAACGCCACCTCCCAGAGCTGCCGTAACCCCACTACCCAGAGCCGCCATAACCGCATTAATCAGAGCCGCCGTAACCCCACTAACCACAGGCACTTTAACCACAAAATCCAGAGCCGCCGTAACCCCATCACCCAGAGCCGCCGTAACCTCACGACCCAGAGTTTCCGTAACCGCACCATCCAGAGCCACCGTAACCCCACTACCCAGAGCCACCGTAACCCCCACTACCCAGAGCCTCCGTAACCCCACTACCCAGAGCCACCGTAACCCAACTACGCAGGGCCAGCGTAACCCGACTACCCAGATCCACCGTAACCCACTACCCAGAGCCACCATAACCCCACTACCCAGAGCCACCGTAACCCTACTACCCAGAGCCGCTGTAACTCCGTAACGCCACTAGCCAGATCCGCCGTAAATCCACTAGCCAGAGCTGCCGTAACCTCTCTACACAGAGACACCGTAATCCCACTACCAAGAGCCGCCGTAACCCCACTACCCAGAGCCGCCGTAACTCCACTACCCAGAGCCGTCGTAACCCCACTACCCAGAGATGCCTTAACTTCACTACCCAGAGCCACCGTAACCCCACTACCCAGAGCCAATGTAACCCCACTACCTAGAGCCGCCAGAACCCCACTACCCAGAGCCGCCTTAACCACACTACCCAGAGCCGCTGTAACCCCACTACCCAGAGCCGCCGTAAGCCCAATACCCAGAGCTGTCGTAACCCCAATACCCAGAGCCGCTGTACCCCACTACCCAGAGCCGCCTTAACCCCACTACCCAGAGCCACCGTAACTCTACAACGCAGAGCCACCGTAACTCCACTACACAAGTCCGCCGTAACCCCACTACCCAGAGCCTCCGTAACCCCACTACCCAAAGCCACCGTAACCCCACTACCGAGAATCACCGTAACCCCACTAACCAGAGCCTCCGAAGCCCCACTACCCACAGCCAACGTAACCCAACTATGCAGGGTCAGCGTAACCCGACTACCCAGATCCACCGTAACCCCACTACCCAGAGCCACCATAACCCCACTACTCAGAGCCACTGTAAACCCACGACCCAGAGCCACCATAATCCCATGACCCAGAACCACCGTAACCCCCACGACCCAGAGCCACCGTAAAACCACTACCCAGAGCCGATGTAACCCCACTACCCAGAGCCACCGTTACCCCCACTACCTAGAGTCACCGTAACCCCACTATCCATAGCCAGCGTAACCCCACTACCCTAAGCCACCGTAACCCTACTACCCAGAGCCACCATAATCCCACGACCCAGAGCCACCGTAACCCCACTACACAGAGCCAACATAACCCCTCCCAGTGTAGAGGCCTTTCTAGTTGGGACGTGCCTTTGTTTTTGATAATTTGAACACAGCTTAAATGTACTTATAAATACCACTGCTACTATTATTCTACGTTCTAAAAAATTCCAAATTCTGAAAGTGACTGGTCCACAGGATGTCGGATAAACGATTGAGCACCTGGAGACAGAAAGAATAAAGAGTTAGAGAAGAGAAATCAAACTATTATATAAACACAATATCGTAACAGTCAAGTGACAACAAGGTCGTAAAAACATCAACAATTATAACATATGGCGAATTGTAAAAAGTAACAAAATTATATAATACGACAAATTCTATCCTCTCCCCTTCTGAGCCACCGTAACCCGACTACCCAGAGCCACCATAACCTCACGACCCAGAGCCACCATAACTCCACGACACAGAGCTGCCGTAACCCCACCACCCAGAGGCGCCATAACCCCATCACACAGAGGCGCCGTAACCTCACCACCAAGAGCCGCGGTAAACCCACCATCCAGAGCCGCCGTAGCCCTAACACCAAGAGCTGCCCTAACCCCACGACGCAGAGCCTCCGTAACCGCACGACCCAGATCTGCCGTAACCACACTATCCAGAACCGCCTAACCCCACTACTAAGAACCGCCGTAACCCCACTACCCAAACCTCCGTAACCCCACTACCCAGAGCCGCTGTAACCCAACCACCCAGAGCTACCGTAACCCCAATACCTTGAGGCACCGTAACCCCACTACCCAGAGCCACCGTAACCACACTACCCAGAGGCACCGTGACACCACTACCTAAAGCCACCGTAACCCCCACTACCCAGAACCAGTGTAACCCCACAACCCAGAATCACCGTAACCCCACGACCCTGAGCCACAGTAACCTCACTACCCAGAGACAACATAACCCCACTAACCAGAGCCACCGTAAAACCACTACCCAGAGCTGCTATAACTCCGTAAACCCAGTAGCCAGAGCCGCCGTAAACCCACTAGCCAGAGCTGCCGTAACCACTCTATCCAGAGCCGCCGTAACCCCACGACCCAGAGCCACCGTAACCCCCAAACCCAGAGTCACCGTAACCCCACTACCCAGAGCCACCGTAACCCCCACTACCCAGAGCCACCGTAACCCCACTACCCAGAGCCACCGTAACCCAACTACGCAGGGTCAGAATAACCCGACTACCCAGATCCACCGTAACCCACTACCCAGAGCCACCATAACCCCACTACCCAGTGCCACTGTAATCCCACGACCCAGAACCACCGTAACCCCCACCACCCAGAGCCACCGTAACCCCACTACACAGAGCCACCGTAACCCCCACTACCCAGAGCCACCGTAAGCCCACTACACAGACCCACGATAACCCAACTACGCAGGGTCAGCGTAACCTGACTACCCAGATCCACTGTAACCCCCACTACCCAGATCCACCGTAACGGCACCACCCAGTGCCACTGTAATCCCACGACCGAGAACCATCGTAACCCCCACGACCCAGAGCCATCGTAAATCCCACTACCCAGAGTCACCGTAACCCCACTACCCAGAGCCACCGTAACTCCCACTACCCAGAGTCACCGTAACCCCACTACCCTGAACCACCGTAACCCCACTACCCATTCCCACCATATCTCTCATTACCCAGAGTCACCGTAACCCCCACTATCCATAGCCACCATAACCCCACTACCCAGAGCCACCGTAACCCTACTACCCAGAGCCACCATAACCACACTACACAGAGCTACCGTAACCTCACTACATAGAGCCACCGTAACCCTCACAAACCAGAGCCACCGTAAACACACAACCCAGAGCCACCGTTAAGCCACGACCTTCAGCCACCGTAACCCCCACTACACAGAACCACGGTAACCCCCACTACCCACAGCCACCGTAACCCCCACTACCCACAGCCACCGTAACCCCCACTTCCCAGACCCACCATAACCCCACTACCCAGAGCCGCCGTATCCACACTACCAAGAGCCGCCATAATCCAACTACCCAGAGTCACCATAACCCCACTACCCAGAGCAGCCGTAACCACACTACCCAGTGCCGCCGTAACCGCACTAACCAGTGCTGCGTAACCGCACGATCCAGACCTGCCATAACCCCAGCACCCTGAGCCGCTGTAACCCCACGAACCAGAGCCGCCATAACACCACGACCCAGAGCCGCCGAAACCCAACCTCCCAGATTCGCCATAACCCCACTACCCAGAGCTGCCGTATCCCCACTACCCAGAGCCGCCATAACCGCATTAATCAGAGCCGCCGTAACCCCACTACACACAGGCACTTTAACAACAAAATCCAGAGCCGCCGTAACCCCACGACCCAGAGCCGCTGTAACCCCACGACCCAGAGTCTCCGTAACCGCACTGTCCAGAGCCGCCGTAACCCCACTACCCAGACACACCGTAACCCCACTACCCAGAGCCACCGTAACACCACTACCCAGAGCCACCGTTAACCTCACCACCCAGAGTAGCCGTAACACCACCATCCAGAGCCGCCATAACCGCCGTATCCTGACCACCCAGTCGCCGTATCCCCACTACCCAGAATCACCGTAACCCCACTACCCAGAGCCACCATAACATCACTACCCAGAGCCACTGTAACCCCCACTACCCAGAGCCGCCGTAACGCCACCAATCAGAGCCACCTTAACCCCACCACCCAGAGGCGCCGAAAAAAAACACCATCCAGAGCTGCCGTAACACCACCATCCAGAGCCGCCATAACCGCCGTATCCTGACCACCCAGTCGCCGTATCCCCACTACCCAGAATCACCGTAACCCCACTACCCAGAGCCACCGTAACATCACTACCCAGAGCCACTGTAACCCCCACTACCCAGAGCCGCCGTAACGCCACCAATCAGAGCCACCTTAACCCCACCACCCAGAGGCGCTGAAAAAAACCACCATCCAGAGCTGCCGTAACACCACCACCCAGAGCCACCGTAACTCCACAACCAAGAGCCGCCGTAACCCCACGACCGACAGCCTCTGTAACCCCACTACCCAGAGCCACCGTAACCGCACTAACCAGTGCTGCGTAACCGCACGATCCAGACCTGCCATAACCCCAGCACCCAGAGCTGCCGTAACCCCACTACCCAGAGCCGCCATAAGCGCATTAATCAGAGCCGCCGTAACCCCACTACACACAGGCACTTTAACAACAAAATCCAGAGCCGCCGTAACCCCACGACCCAGAGCCGCTGTAACCCCACGACCCAGAGTCGCCGTAACCGCACTATCCAGAGCCGCCGTAACCCCACTACCCAGACACACCGTAACCCCACTACCCAGAGCCACCGTAACACCACTACCCAGAGCCACCGTTAACCTCACCACCCAGAGTAGCCGTAACACCACCATCCAGAGCCGCCATAACCGCCGTATCCTGACCACCCAGTCGCCGTATCCCCACTACCCAGAATCACCGTAACCCCACTACCCAGAGCCACCATAACATCACTACCCAGAGCCACTGTAACCCCCACTACCCAGAGCCGCCGTAACGCCACCAATCAGAGCCACCTTAACCCCACCACCCAGAGGCGCCGAAAAAAAACACCATCCAGAGCTGCCGTAACACCACCATCCAGAGCCGCCATAACCGCCGTATCCTGACCACCCAGTCGCCGTATCCCCACTACCCAGAATCACCGAAACCCCACTACCCAGAGCCACCGTAACATCACTACCCAGAGCCACTGTAACCCCCAGTACCCAGAGCCGCCGTAACGCCACCAATCAGAGCCACCTTAACCCCACCACCCAGAGGCGCTGAAAAAAACCACCATCCAGAGCTGCCGTAACACCACCACCCAGAGCCACCGTAACTCCACAACCAAGAGCCGCTGTAACCCCACGACCGACAGCCTCTGTAACCCCACTACCCAGAGCCACCGTAACCTAAGTACCCAGGGTCAGCGTAACCTGACTACCCAGATCCACCGTAACTCCACGACCCAGAGCCACCATAATCCCACAACCCAGAACCAACGTAACCCCCACGACCCAGAGCCACCGTAAAACCACAAGCCAGAGCGGATGTAACCCCACCACCCAGAGCCACCGTAACTCCCACTGCCCAGATTCTCCGTAACCCCACTACCCAGAGCCACCATAACCCCACTACCCATTGCCACCATATCACTCACTACCCAGAGCCGCCGTAACCCAACTACCCAGAGCCACCGTAACCCCACTACCCAGAGCCGCCGTAACCTCACTAACCAGAGCCGCCTTAATCCCACTACCCAGAGCCACCGTAACCCCACTACCCAGTGCTGCCGTAACCGCACGATCCAGACCTGCCATAACCCCAGCACCCTGAGCCGCCGTAACCCCACGAACCAGTGCAGCCATACCACCACGAGCCAGAGCTACCGAAACCCCACCTCCCAGAGTCGCCGTAACCCCACTACCCAGAGCTGCCGTAACCCCACTACCCAGAGCCACCATAACCACATTAATCAGAGCCGCCGTAACCCCACTACCCACAGGCACTTTAACCACACAATCCAGAGCCGCCGTAACCCCACGACCCAAAGCCGCTGTAAACCCACGACCCAGAGTCGCCGTAACCGCACTATCCAGAGCTGCCGTAACCCCACTACCCAGAGACACCGTAACCCCACTACCCATAGCCACCGTAACACCACTACCCAGAGCCACCGTTAACCCCACCACCCAGAGTCGCCGTAGTACCACCATTCAGAGCCGCCATAACCGCCGTAAAAAGACCACCCAGTCACCGTATCCCCACTACCCAGAATCACCGTAAACCCACTACCCAGAGCCATCGTAACAACACTACCCAGAGCCACCGTAACCCCCACTACCCAGATCCACCGTAACGCCACCACCCAGAGCCACCGTAACGCCACCACCCAGAGGCGCCGTAACCCCACCATCCAGAGCTGCCGTAACACCACCACCCAGAGCCACCGTAACCCCACTACCCAGAGCCACCGTAACCCCCACTACCCAGAGCCGCCGTAAGCCCACTACCCAGACCCACCATAACCCAACTACGCAGGGTCAGTGTAACCCGACTACCCAGATCCACCGTAACCCCCACTACCCAGATCCACCGTAATGGCTCCACCCAGAGCCACTGTAACCCCACTACCCAGAGCCACCGTAACTCCCACTACCCAGTCACCGTAACCCCACTACCCAGAGCCACCATAACCCCACTACCCATTCCCACCATATCTCTCACTACCCAGTCACCGTAACCCCCACTATCCATAGCCACCATAACCCCACTACCCAGAGCCACCGTAAACACACAACCCAGAGCCACCGTTACGCCACGACCTTCAGCCACCGTAACCCCCACTACACAGAACCAGCGTAACTCCACTACCTAGAATCACTGAAACCCCATGACCCTGAGTTACCGTAACCTCATTACCCAGAGCCAACATAACCCCACGACACAGAATCACTGCAAAACCATTACCCAGAGCCGCTATCACTCCGTAAACCCACTACCCAGAGCCGCCGTAACCCCACCAACCAGAGACGCTGTAACATCACGAGCCAGAGCTGCCGAAACCACACCTCCCAGAGTCGCCGTAAACCCACCTCCCAGAGCCGCCATAACCGCATTAATCAGAGCCGCCGTAACCCCACTAAACACAGGCATTTTAACCACAAAATCCAGACCCACTGTAACCCCACTACCCAGAGCCACCGTAAGCCCCACTACCCAGATCCACCGTAACCCCACTACACAGAGCCACCGTAACCCCCACTACCCAGATCCACCGTAACCCCACTACCCAGAGCCACCGTAACCCAACTACGCAGGGACAGCATAAACCGACTACCCAGATCCACCATAACCCACGACCCAGAGCCACCATAACCCCACTACCCAGTGCCACTGTAATCCCACGACCCAGAACCACCGTAACCCCCACCACCCAGAACCACCGTAACCCCACTACACAGAGCCACCGTAACCCCCACTACCCAGAGCCACCGTAAGCCCACTACACAGACCCACCATAACCCAACTACGCAGGGTCAGCGTAACCTGACTACCCAGATCCACTGTAACCCCCACTACCCAGATCCACCGTAACGGCACCACCCAGTGCCACTGTAATCCCACGACCCAGAACCATCGTAACCCCCACGACCCAGAGCCATCGTAAATCCCACTACCCAGAGTCACCGTAACCCCACTACCCAGAGCCACCGTAACTCCCACTACCCAGAGTCACCGTAACCCCACTACCCAGAGCCACCATAACCCCACTACCCATTCCCACCATATCTCTCATTACCCAGAGTCACCGTAACCCCCACTATCCATAGCCACCATAACACCACTACCCAGAGCCACCGTAACCCTACTACCCAGAGCCACCATAACCACACTACACAGAGCTACCGTAACCTCACTACATAGAGCCACCGTAACCCTCACAAACCCGAGCCACCGTAAACACACAACCCAGAGCCACCGTTACGCCACGACCTTCAGCCACCGTAACCCCCACTACACAGAACCAGCGTAACCCCACTACCTCGAATCACCGTAACCCCACGACCCTGAGCTACCGTAACCTCATTACCCAGAGCCAACATAACCCCACTACCCAGAACCACTGTACAACCACTACCCAGAGCCGCTATCACTCCGTAAACCCACTACCCAGAGCCGCCGTAACCCCACGAACCAGTGACGCCGTAACGCCACGAGCCAGAGCTGCCAAAACCCCACCTCCCAGAGTCGCCGTAACCCCACCTCCCAGAGCTGCCGTAACCCCACTACCCAGAGCCGCCATAACCGCATTAATCAGAGCCGCCGTAACCCCACTAACCACAGGCACTTTAACCACAAAATCCAGAGCCGCCGTAACCCCATCACCCAGAGCCGCCGTAACCTCACGACCCAGAGTTTCCGTAACCGCACCATCCAGAGCCACCGTAACCCCACTACCCAGAGCCACCGTAACCCCCACTACCCAGAGCCTCCGTAACCCCACTACCCAGAGCCACCGTAACCCAACTACGCAGGGCCAGCGTAACCCGACTACCCAGATCCACCGTAACCCACTACCCAGAGCCACCATAACCCCACTACCCAGAGCCACCGTAACCCTACTACCCAGAGCCGCTGTAACTCCGTAACGCCACTAGCCAGATCCGCCGTAAATCCACTAGCCAGAGCTGCCGTAACCTCTCTACACAGAGACACCGTAATCCCACTACCAAGAGCCGCCGTAACCCCACTACCCAGAGCCGCCGTAACTCCACTACCCAGAGCCGTCGTAACCCCACTACCCAGAGATGCCTTAACTTCACTACCCAGAGCCACCGTAACCCCACTACCCAGAGCCAATGTAACCCCACTACCTAGAGCCGCCAGAACCCCACTACCCAGAGCCGCCTTAACCACACTACCCAGAGCCGCTGTAACCCCACTACCCAGAGCCGCCGTAAGCCCAATACCCAGAGCTGTCGTAACCCCAATACCCAGAGCCGCTGTACCCCACTACCCAGAGCCGCCTTAACCCCACTACCCAGAGCCACCGTAACTCTACAACGCAGAGCCACCGTAACTCCACTACACAAGTCCGCCGTAACCCCACTACCCAGAGCCTCCGTAACCCCACTACCCAAAGCCACCGTAACCCCACTACCCAGAATCACCGTAACCCCACTAACCAGAGCCTCCGAAGCCCCACTACCCACAGCCAACGTAACCCAACTATGCAGGGTCAGCGTAACCCGACTACCCAGATCCACCGTAACCCCACTACCCAGAGCCACCATAACCCCACTACTCAGAGCCACTGTAAACCCACGACCCAGAGCCACCATAATCCCATGACCCAGAACCACCGTAACCCCCACGACCCAGAGCCACCGTAAAACCACTACCCAGAGCCGATGTAACCCCACTACCCAGAGCCACCGTTACCCCCACTACCTAGAGTCACCGTAACCCCACTATCCATAGCCAGCGTAACCCCACTACCCTAAGCCACCGTAACCCTACTACCCAGAGCCACCATAATCCCACGACCCAGAGCCACCGTAACCCCACTACACAGAGCCAACATAACCCCTCCCAGTGTAGAGGCCTTTCTAGTTGGGACGTGCCTTTGTTTTTGATAATTTGAACACAGCTTAAATGTACTTATAAATACCACTGCTACTATTATTCTACGTTCTAAAAAATTCCAAATTCTGAAAGTGACTGGTCCACAGGATGTCGGATAAACGATTGAGCACCTGGAGACAGAAAGAATAAAGAGTTAGAGAAGAGAAATCAAACTATTATATAAACACAATATCGTAACAGTCAAATGACAACAAGGTCGTAAAAACATCAACAATTATAACATATGGCGAATTGTAAAAAGTAACAAAATTATATAATACGACAAATTCTATCCTCTCCCCTTCTGAGCCACCGTAACCCGACTACCCAGAGCCACCATAACCTCACGACCCAGAGCCACCATAACTCCACGACACAGAGCTGCCGTAACCCCACCACCCAGAGGCGCCATAACCCCATCACACAGAGGCGCCGTAACCTCACCACCAAGAGCCGCGGTAAACCCACCATCCAGAGCCGCCGTAGCCCTAACACCAAGAGCTGCCCTAACCCCACGACGCAGAGCCTCCGTAACCGCACGACCCAGATCTGCCGTAACCACACTATCCAGAACCGCCTAACCCCACTACTAAGAACCGCCGTAACCCCACTACCCAAACCTCCGTAACCCCACTACCCAGAGCCGCTGTAACCCAACCACCCAGAGCTACCGTAACCCCAATACCTTGAGGCACCGTAACCCCACTACCCAGAGCCACCGTAACCACACTACCCAGAGGCACCGTGACACCACTACCTAAAGCCACCGTAACCCCCACTACCCAGAACCAGTGTAACCCCACAACCCAGAATCACCGTAACCCCACGACCCTGAGCCACAGTAACCTCACTACCCAGAGACAACATAACCACACTAACCAGAGCCACCGTAAAACCACTACCCAGAGCTGCTATAACTCCGTAAACCCAGTAGCCAGAGCCGCCGTAAACCCACTAGCCAGAGCTGCCGTAACCACTCTATCCAGAGCCGCCGTAACCCCACGACCCAGAGCCACCGTAACCCACTACCCAGAGCCACCATAACCCCACTACCCAGAACCACTGTACAACCACTACCCAGAGCCGCTATCACTCCGTAAACCCACTACCCAGAGCCGCCGTAACCCCACGAACCAGTGACGCCGTAACGCCACGAGCCAGAGCTGCCAAAACCCCACCTCCCAGAGTCGCCGTAACCCCACCTCCCAGAGCTGCCGTAACCCCACTACCCAGAGCCGCCATAACCGCATTAATCAGAGCCGCCGTAACCCCACTAACCACAGGCACTTTAACCACAAAATCCAGAGCCGCCGTAACCCCATCACCCAGAGCCGCCGTAACCTCACGACCCAGAGTTTCCGTAACCGCACCATCCAGAGCCACCGTAACCCCACTACCCAGAGCCACCGTAACCCCCACTACCCAGAGCCTCCGTAACCCCACTACCCAGAGCCACCGTAACCCAACTACGCAGGGCCAGCGTAACCCGACTACCCAGATCCACCGTAACCCACTACCCAGAGCCACCATAACCCCACTACCCAGAGCCACCGTAACCCTACTACCCAGAGCCGCTGTAACTCCGTAACGCCACTAGCCAGATCCGCCGTAAATCCACTAGCCAGAGCTGCCGTAACCTCTCTACACAGAGACACCGTAATCCCACTACCAAGAGCCGCCGTAACCCCACTACCCAGAGCCGCCGTAACTCCACTACCCAGAGCCGTCGTAACCCCACTACCCAGAGATGCCTTAACTTCACTACCCAGAGCCACCGTAACCCCACTACCCAGAGCCAATGTAACCCCACTACCTAGAGCCGCCAGAACCCCACTACCCAGAGCCGCCTTAACCACACTACCCAGAGCCGCTGTAACCCCACTACCCAGAGCCGCCGTAAGCCCAATACCCAGAGCTGTCGTAACCCCAATACCCAGAGCCGCTGTACCCCACTACCCAGAGCCGCCTTAACCCCACTACCCAGAGCCACCGTAACTCTACAACGCAGAGCCACCGTAACTCCACTACACAAGTCCGCCGTAACCCCACTACCCAGAGCCTCCGTAACCCCACTACCCAAAGCCACCGTAACCCCACTACCCAGAATCACCGTAACCCCACTAACCAGAGCCTCCGAAGCCCCACTACCCACAGCCAACGTAACCCAACTATGCAGGGTCAGCGTAACCCGACTACCCAGATCCACCGTAACCCCACTACCCAGAGCCACCATAACCCCACTACTCAGAGCCACTGTAAACCCACGACCCAGAGCCACCATAATCCCATGACCCAGAACCACCGTAACCCCCACGACCCAGAGCCACCGTAAAACCACTACCCAGAGCCGATGTAACCCCACTACCCAGAGCCACCGTTACCCCCACTACCTAGAGTCACCGTAACCCCACTATCCATAGCCAGCGTAACCCCACTACCCTAAGCCACCGTAACCCTACTACCCAGAGCCACCATAATCCCACGACCCAGAGCCACCGTAACCCCACTACACAGAGCCAACATAACCCCTCCCAGTGTAGAGGCCTTTCTAGTTGGGACGTGCCTTTGTTTTTGATAATTTGAACACAGCTTAAATGTACTTATAAATACCACTGCTACTATTATTCTACGTTCTAAAAAATTCCAAATTCTGAAAGTGACTGGTCCACAGGATGTCGGATAAACGATTGAGCACCTGGAGACAGAAAGAATAAAGAGTTAGAGAAGAGAAATCAAACTATTATATAAACACAATATCGTAACAGTCAAATGACAACAAGGTCGTAAAAACATCAACAATTATAACATATGGCGAATTGTAAAAAGTAACAAAATTATATAATACGACAAATTCTATCCTCTCCCCTTCTGAGCCACCGTAACCCGACTACCCAGAGCCACCATAACCTCACGACCCAGAGCCACCATAACTCCACGACACAGAGCTGCCGTAACCCCACCACCCAGAGGCGCCATAACCCCATCACACAGAGGCGCCGTAACCTCACCACCAAGAGCCGCGGTAAACCCACCATCCAGAGCCGCCGTAGCCCTAACACCAAGAGCTGCCCTAACCCCACGACGCAGAGCCTCCGTAACCGCACGACCCAGATCTGCCGTAACCACACTATCCAGAACCGCCTAACCCCACTACTAAGAACCGCCGTAACCCCACTACCCAAACCTCCGTAACCCCACTACCCAGAGCCGCTGTAACCCAACCACCCAGAGCTACCGTAACCCCAATACCTTGAGGCACCGTAACCCCACTACCCAGAGCCACCGTAACCACACTACCCAGAGGCACCGTGACACCACTACCTAAAGCCACCGTAACCCCCACTACCCAGAACCAGTGTAACCCCACAACCCAGAATCACCGTAACCCCACGACCCTGAGCCACAGTAACCTCACTACCCAGAGACAACATAACCACACTAACCAGAGCCACCGTAAAACCACTACCCAGAGCTGCTATAACTCCGTAAACCCAGTAGCCAGAGCCGCCGTAAACCCACTAGCCAGAGCTGCCGTAACCACTCTATCCAGAGCCGCCGTAACCCCACGACCCAGAGCCACCGTAACCCCCAAACCCAGAGTCACCGTAACCCCACTACCCAGAGCCACCGTAACCCCCACTACCCAGAGCCACCGTAACCCCACTACCCAGAGCCACCGTAACCCAACTACGCAGGGTCAGAATAACCCGACTACCCAGATCCACCGTAACCCACTACCCAGAGCCACCATAACCCCACTACCCAGAACCACTGTACAACCACTACCCAGAGCCGCTATCACTCCGTAAACCCACTACCCAGAGCCGCCGTAACCCCACGAACCAGTGACGCCGTAACGCCACGAGCCAGAGCTGCCAAAACCCCACATCCCAGAGTCGCCGTAACGCCACCTCCCAGAGCTGCCGTAACCCCACTACCCAGAGCCGCCATAACCGCATTAATCAGAGCCGCCGTAACCCCACTAACCACAGGCACTTTAACCACAAAATCCAGAGCCGCCGTAACCCCATCACCCAGAGCCGCCGTAACCTCACGACCCAGAGTTTCCGTAACCGCACCATCCAGAGCCACCGTAACCCCACTACCCAGAGCCACCGTAACCCCCACTACCCAGAGCCTCCGTAACCCCACTACCCAGAGCCACCGTAACCCAACTACGCAGGGCCAGCGTAACCCGACTACCCAGATCCACCGTAACCCACTACCCAGAGCCACCATAACCCCACTACCCAGAGCCACCGTAACCCTACTACCCAGAGCCGCTGTAACTCCGTAACGCCACTAGCCAGATCCGCCGTAAATCCACTAGCCAGAGCTGCCGTAACCTCTCTACACAGAGACACCGTAATCCCACTACCAAGAGCCGCCGTAACCCCACTACCCAGAGCCGCCGTAACTCCACTACCCAGAGCCGTCGTAACCCCACTACCCAGAGATGCCTTAACTTCACTACCCAGAGCCACCGTAACCCCACTACCCAGAGCCAATGTAACCCCACTACCTAGAGCCGCCAGAACCCCACTACCCAGAGCCGCCTTAACCACACTACCCAGAGCCGCTGTAACCCCACTACCCAGAGCCGCCGTAAGCCCAATACCCAGAGCTGTCGTAACCCCAATACCCAGAGCCGCTGTACCCCACTACCCAGAGCCGCCTTAACCCCACTACCCAGAGCCACCGTAACTCTACAACGCAGAGCCACCGTAACTCCACTACACAAGTCCGCCGTAACCCCACTACCCAGAGCCTCCGTAACCCCACTACCCAAAGCCACCGTAACCCCACTACCCAGAATCACCGTAACCCCACTAACCAGAGCCTCCGAAGCCCCACTACCCACAGCCAACGTAACCCAACTATGCAGGGTCAGCGTAACCCGACTACCCAGATCCACCGTAACCCCACTACCCAGAGCCACCATAACCCCACTACTCAGAGCCACTGTAAACCCACGACCCAGAGCCACCATAATCCCATGACCCAGAACCACCGTAACCCCCACGACCCAGAGCCACCGTAAAACCACTACCCAGAGCCGATGTAACCCCACTACCCAGAGCCACCGTTACCCCCACTACCTAGAGTCACCGTAACCCCACTATCCATAGCCAGCGTAACCCCACTACCCTAAGCCACCGTAACCCTACTACCCAGAGCCACCATAATCCCACGACCCAGAGCCACCGTAACCCCACTACACAGAGCCAACATAACCCCTCCCAGTGTAGAGGCCTTTCTAGTTGGGACGTGCCTTTGTTTTTGATAATTTGAACACAGCTTAAATGTACTTATAAATACCACTGCTACTATTATTCTACGTTCTAAAAAATTCCAAATTCTGAAAGTGACTGGTCCACAGGATGTCGGATAAACGATTGAGCACCTGGAGACAGAAAGAATAAAGAGTTAGAGAAGAGAAATCAAACTATTATATAAACACAATATCGTAACAGTCAAATGACAACAAGGTCGTAAAAACATCAACAATTATAACATATGGCGAATTGTAAAAAGTAACAAAATTATATAATACGACAAATTCTATCCTCTCCCCTTCTGAGCCACCGTAACCCGACTACCCAGAGCCACCATAACCTCACGACCCAGAGCCACCATAACTCCACGACACAGAGCTGCCGTAACCCCACCACCCAGAGGCGCCATAACCCCATCACACAGAGGCGCCGTAACCTCACCACCAAGAGCCGCGGTAAACCCACCATCCAGAGCCGCCGTAGCCCTAACACCAAGAGCTGCCCTAACCCCACGACGCAGAGCCTCCGTAACCGCACGACCCAGATCTGCCGTAACCACACTATCCAGAACCGCCTAACCCCACTACTAAGAACCGCCGTAACCCCACTACCCAAACCTCCGTAACCCCACTACCCAGAGCCGCTGTAACCCAACCACCCAGAGCTACCGTAACCCCAATACCTTGAGGCACCGTAACCCCACTACCCAGAGCCACCGTAACCACACTACCCAGAGGCACCGTGACACCACTACCTAAAGCCACCGTAACCCCCACTACCCAGAACCAGTGTAACCCCACAACCCAGAATCACCGTAACCCCACGACCCTGAGCCACAGTAACCTCACTACCCAGAGACAACATAACCCCACTAACCAGAGCCACCGTAAAACCACTACCCAGAGCTGCTATAACTCCGTAAACCCAGTAGCCAGAGCCGCCGTAAACCCACTAGCCAGAGCTGCCGTAACCACTCTATCCAGAGCCGCCGTAACCCCACGACCCAGAGCCACCGTAACCCCCAAACCCAGAGTCACCGTAACCCCACTACCCAGAGCCACCGTAACCCCCACTACCCAGAGCCACCGTAACCCCACTACCCAGAGCCACCGTAACCCAACTACGCAGGGTCAGAATAACCCGACTACCCAGATCCACCGTAACCCACTACCCAGAGCCACCATAACCCCACTACCCAGAACCACTGTACAACCACTACCCAGAGCCGCTATCACTCCGTAAACCCACTACCCAGAGCCGCCGTAACCCCACGAACCAGTGACGCCGTAACGCCACGAGCCAGAGCTGCCAAAACCCCACATCCCAGAGTCGCCGTAACGCCACCTCCCAGAGCTGCCGTAACCCCACTACCCAGAGCCGCCATAACCGCATTAATCAGAGCCGCCGTAACCCCACTAACCACAGGCACTTTAACCACAAAATCCAGAGCCGCCGTAACCCCATCACCCAGAGCCGCCGTAACCTCACGACCCAGAGTTTCCGTAACCGCACCATCCAGAGCCACCGTAACCCCACTACCCAGAGCCACCGTAACCCCCACTACCCAGAGCCTCCGTAACCCCACTACCCAGAGCCACCGTAACCCAACTACGCAGGGCCAGCGTAACCCGACTACCCAGATCCACCGTAACCCACTACCCAGAGCCACCATAACCCCACTACCCAGAGCCACCGTAACCCTACTACCCAGAGCCGCTGTAACTCCGTAACGCCACTAGCCAGATCCGCCGTAAATCCACTAGCCAGAGCTGCCGTAACCTCTCTACACAGAGACACCGTAATCCCACTACCAAGAGCCGCCGTAACCCCACTACCCAGAGCCGCCGTAACTCCACTACCCAGAGCCGTCGTAACCCCACTACCCAGAGATGCCTTAACTTCACTACCCAGAGCCACCGTAACCCCACTACCCAGAGCCAATGTAACCCCACTACCTAGAGCCGCCAGAACCCCACTACCCAGAGCCGCCTTAACCACACTACCCAGAGCCGCTGTAACCCCACTACCCAGAGCCGCCGTAAGCCCAATACCCAGAGCTGTCGTAACCCCAATACCCAGAGCCGCTGTACCCCACTACCCAGAGCCGCCTTAACCCCACTACCCAGAGCCACCGTAACTCTACAACGCAGAGCCACCGTAACTCCACTACACAAGTCCGCCGTAACCCCACTACCCAGAGCCTCCGTAACCCCACTACCCAAAGCCACCGTAACCCCACTACCCAGAATCACCGTAACCCCACTAACCAGAGCCTCCGAAGCCCCACTACCCACAGCCAACGTAACCCAACTATGCAGGGTCAGCGTAACCCGACTACCCAGATCCACCGTAACCCCACTACCCAGAGCCACCATAACCCCACTACTCAGAGCCACTGTAAACCCACGACCCAGAGCCACCATAATCCCATGACCCAGAACCACCGTAACCCCCACGACCCAGAGCCACCGTAAAACCACTACCCAGAGCCGATGTAACCCCACTACCCAGAGCCACCGTTACCCCCACTACCTAGAGTCACCGTAACCCCACTATCCATAGCCAGCGTAACCCCACTACCCTAAGCCACCGTAACCCTACTACCCAGAGCCACCATAATCCCACGACCCAGAGCCACCGTAACCCCACTACACAGAGCCAACATAACCCCTCCCAGTGTAGAGGCCTTTCTAGTTGGGACGTGCCTTTGTTTTTGATAATTTGAACACAGCTTAAATGTACTTATAAATACCACTGCTACTATTATTCTACGTTCTAAAAAATTCCAAATTCTGAAAGTGACTGGTCCACAGGATGTCGGATAAACGATTGAGCACCTGGAGACAGAAAGAATAAAGAGTTAGAGAAGAGAAATCAAACTATTATATAAACACAATATCGTAACAGTCAAGTGACAACAAGGTCGTAAAAACATCAACAATTATAACATATGGCGAATTGTAAAAAGTAACAAAATTATATAATACGACAAATTCTATCCTCTCCCCTTCTGAGCCACCGTAACCCGACTACCCAGAGCCACCATAACCTCACGACCCAGAGCCACCATAACTCCACGACACAGAGCTGCCGTAACCCCACCACCCAGAGGCGCCATAACCCCATCACACAGAGGCGCCGTAACCTCACCACCAAGAGCCGCGGTAAACCCACCATCCAGAGCCGCCGTAGCCCTAACACCAAGAGCTGCCCTAACCCCACGACGCAGAGCCTCCGTAACCGCACGACCCAGATCTGCCGTAACCACACTATCCAGAACCGCCTAACCCCACTACTAAGAACCGCCGTAACCCCACTACCCAAACCTCCGTAACCCCACTACCCAGAGCCGCTGTAACCCAACCACCCAGAGCTACCGTAACCCCAATACCTTGAGGCACCGTAACCCCACTACCCAGAGCCACCGTAACCACACTACCCAGAGGCACCGTGACACCACTACCTAAAGCCACCGTAACCCCCACTACCCAGAACCAGTGTAACCCCACAACCCAGAATCACCGTAACCCCACGACCCTGAGCCACAGTAACCTCACTACCCAGAGACAACATAACCCCACTAACCAGAGCCACCGTAAAACCACTACCCAGAGCTGCTATAACTCCGTAAACCCAGTAGCCAGAGCCGCCGTAAACCCACTAGCCAGAGCTGCCGTAACCACTCTATCCAGAGCCGCCGTAACCCCACGACCCAGAGCCACCGTAACCCCCAAACCCAGAGTCACCGTAACCCCACTACCCAGAGCCACCGTAACCCCCACTACCCAGAGCCACCGTAACCCCACTACCCAGAGCCACCGTAACCCAACTACGCAGGGTCAGAATAACCCGACTACCCAGATCCACCGTAACCCACTACCCAGAGCCACCATAACCCCACTACCCAGTGCCACTGTAATCCCACGACCCAGAACCACCGTAACCCCCACCACCCAGAGCCACCGTAACCCCACTACACAGAGCCACCGTAACCCCCACTACCCAGAGCCACCGTAAGCCCACTACACAGACCCACGATAACCCAACTACGCAGGGTCAGCGTAACCTGACTACCCAGATCCACTGTAACCCCCACTACCCAGATCCACCGTAACGGCACCACCCAGTGCCACTGTAATCCCACGACCGAGAACCATCGTAACCCCCACGACCCAGAGCCATCGTAAATCCCACTACCCAGAGTCACCGTAACCCCACTACCCAGAGCCACCGTAACTCCCACTACCCAGAGTCACCGTAACCCCACTACCCTGAACCACCGTAACCCCACTACCCATTCCCACCATATCTCTCATTACCCAGAGTCACCGTAACCCCCACTATCCATAGCCACCATAACCCCACTACCCAGAGCCACCGTAACCCTACTACCCAGAGCCACCATAACCACACTACACAGAGCTACCGTAACCTCACTACATAGAGCCACCGTAACCCTCACAAACCAGAGCCACCGTAAACACACAACCCAGAGCCACCGTTAAGCCACGACCTTCAGCCACCGTAACCCCCACTACACAGAACCAGCGTAACCCCACTACCTCGAATCACCGTAACCCCACGACCCTGAGCTACCGTAACCTCATTACCCAGAGCCAACATAACCCCACTACCCAGAACCACTGTACAACCACTACCCAGAGCCGCTATCACTCCGTAAACCCACTACCCAGAGCCGCCGTAACCCCACGAACCAGAGACGCTGTAACGCCACGAGCCAGAGCTGCCAAAACCCCACCTCCCAGAGTCGCCGTAACCCCACCTCCCAGAGCTGCCATAACCCCACTACCCAGAGCCGCCATAACCGCATTAATCAGAGCCGCCATAACCCCACTAACCACAGGCACTTTAACCACAAAATCCAGAGCCGCCGTAACCCCATGACCCAGAGCCGCCGTAACCTCACGACCCAGAGTCGCCGTAACCGCACCATCCAGAGCCACCGTAACCCCACTACCCAGAGCCACCGTAACCCCCACTACCCAGAGCCTCCGTAACCCCACTACCCAGAGCCACCGTAACCCAACTACGCAGGGCCAGCGTAACCCGACTACCCAGATCCACCGTAACCCACTACCCAGAGCCACCATAACCCCACTACCCAGAGCCACCGTAACCCTACTACCCAGAGCCGCTGTAACTCCGTAACGCCACTTGCCAGATCCGCCGTAAATCCACTAGCCAGAGCTGCCGTAACCTCTCTACACAGAGACACCGTAATCCCACTACCAAGAGCCGCCGTAACCCCACTACCCAGAGCCGCCGTAACTCCACTACCCAGAGCCGTCGTAACCCCACTACCCAGAGATGCCTTAACTTCACTACCCAGAGCCACCGTAACCCCACTACCCAGAGCCAATGTAACCCCACTACCTAGAGCCGCCAGAACCCCACTAACCAGAGCCGCCTTAACCCCACTACCCAGAGCCGCTGTAACCCCACTACCCAGAGCCGCCGTAAGCCCAATACCCAGAGCTGTCGTAACCCCAATACCCAGAGCCGCTGTACCCCACTACCCAGAGCCGCCTTAACCCCACTACCCAGAGCCACCGTAACTCTACAACACAGAGCCACCGTAACTCCACGACACAAGGCCGCCGTAACCCCACTACCCAGAGCCTCCGTAACCCCACTACCCAGAGCCACCGTAACTCTACAACACAGAGCCACCGTAACTCCACTACACAAGTCCGCCGTAACCCCACTACCCAGAATCACCGTAACCCCACTACCTAGAGCCACTTGATCCCCATTACCCAGAATCACCGTAACCCCACTACCCAGAGCCACTGTATCCCGATTACCCAGAATCACAGTAATCCCACAACACAGAGCCACTGTAACCCCACGACCCAGAGCCGCCGTAACCCCAAGACCCAGAGCCGCCATAACCCCACGACCCAGAGCCACAGTAACCACCACGACCCACAGCCACCGTAACCCCTACTTCCCAGAGCCACCGTAATTCCACCTGCCAGAGCCACAGTAACCCAACTACCCAGAGCCGCCATAACCCCACGAACCAGAGCCGACATAACCCCACTACCCACAGGCACTTTAACCACAAAATCCAGAGCCACCGTAACCCCACAACCCAGAGCCGCCATAACCCCACGAACCAGAGCCGCCATAACACCACTACCCAGAGCCGCCATAACCGCATTAATCAGAGCCACCGTAACTCCCACTACGCATTGCCACCGTAACTCTCACTACCCAGAGTCACCATAAGCCCCACTATCCATAGCCAGCGTAACCCCACTACACAGAGCCACCGTAACCCCGACTACCCAGAGCCACCGTAAACCCACTACCCAGAGCCACCGTAACCCCACTACGCAGAGCCACCATAACCCCACTACCCAGAGCCACTGTAACCCCACGACCCAGAGCCACCATAATCCCACGAACCAGAACCACCGTAACCCCCACGACCCAGAGCCACCGTAAAACCACCACCCAGAGCCGATGTAACTCCCAATACCCAGAGTCACCGTAAGCCCCACTATCCATAGCCACCGTAACTCCATTATCCAGATCCATCGTAACCCCACTACCCAGAGCCACCGTAACCCTACTACACAGAGCCACCATAATCCCACGACCCAGAGCCACCATAACTCCACTATCCAGAGCCACCGTAAACCCAGCCTGTGTAGAGGCCTTTCTAGTTGGGACGTGCCTTTGTTTTTGATAATTTGAACACAGCTTAAATGTACTTATAAATACCACTGCTACTATTATTCTACGTTCTAAAAAATTCCAAATTCTGAAAGTGACTGGTCCACAGGATGTCGGATAAACGATTGAGCACCTGGAGACAGAAAGAATAAAGAGTTAGAGAAGAGAAATCAAACTATTATATAAACACAATATCGTAACAGTCAAATGACAACAAGGTCGTAAAAACATCAACAATTATAACATATGGCGAATTGTAAAAAGTAACAAAATTATATAATACGACAAATTCTATCCTCTCCCCTTCTGAGCCACCGTAACCCGA
This sequence comes from Narcine bancroftii, assembly GCF_036971445.1. NCBI lineage: Eukaryota > Metazoa > Chordata > Chondrichthyes > Torpediniformes > Narcinidae > Narcine > Narcine bancroftii. Next base: position 936,963 of record NW_027211852.1, read on the forward strand.
CTACCCAGAGCCACCATAACCTCACGACCCAGAGCCACCATAACTCCACTACACAGAGCTGCCGTAACCCCACCACCCAGAGGCGCCATAACCCCATCACACAGAGGCGCCGTAACCTCACCACCAAGAGCCGCGGTAAACCCACCATCCAGAGCCGCCGTAGCCCCAACACCAAGAGCTGCCCTAACCCCACGACGCAGAGCCTCCGTAACCGCACGACCCAGATCTGCCGTAACCGCACTATCCAGAACCGCCTAACCCCACTACTAAGAACCGCCGTAACCCCACTACCCAAACCTCCGTAACCCCACTACCCAGAGCCGCCGTAACCCAACCACGCAGAGCTACCGTAACCCCACTACCTTGAGGCACCGTAACCCCCACTACCCAGAGCCACCGTAACCACACTACCTAAAGCCACCGTAACCCCCACTACCCAGAACCAGTGTAACCCCACTACCCAGAATCACCGTAACCCCACGACCCTGAGCCACGGTAACCTCACTACCCAGAGACAACATAACCCCACTAACCAGAGCCACCGTAAAACCACTACCCAGAGCTGCTATAACTCCGTAAACCCAGTAGCCAGAGCCGCCGTAAACCCACTAGCCAGAGCTGCCGTAACCACTCTATCCAGAGCCGCCGTAACCCCACGACCCAGAGCCACCGTAACCCCCAAACCCAGAGTCACCGTAACCCCACTACCCAGAGCCACTGTAACTCCACGACACAGAGCCACTATAATCCCACGACCCAGAAGCACCATAAACCCCACGAACTAGAGCCACCGTAACACCACTACCGAGTCCCACCGTATGGCGCCACTGGGTCGTGGGTTTATGGTGGCTCTGGGTAGTGGGAGTTACGGTGACTATGGGTTGAGGGGTTACGGTGGCTCTGGGTAGTGGAGTTACAGTGGCTCTGGATAGTGGGGTTACGGTGACTCTGGGTTTGGGGGTTACGGTGGCTCTGGGTCGTGGGGTTACAGAGGCTCTTTGTAGAGTGGTTACGGCAGCTCTGGCTAGTGGGTTTACGGCGGCTCTGGCTACTGGGTTTACGGAGTTATAGCAGCTCTGGGTAGTGGTTTTACGGTGGCTCTGGTTAGTGGGGTTATGTTGTCTCTGGGTAGTGAGGTTACGGTGGCTCAGGGTCGTGGGGTTACGGTGATTCTGGGTAGTGGGGTTACACTGGTTCTGGGTAGTGGGGGTTACGGTGGCTTTAGGTAGTGGTGTTACGGTGCCTCTGGGTAGTGTGGTTACGGTGGCTCTGGGTAGTGGGGGTTACGGTGGCTCTAGGTAGTGGGGTTACGGTAGCTCTGGGTGGTTGGGTTACGGCGGTTCTGGGTAGTGGGGTTACGGAGGTTTGGGTAGTGGGGTTACGGCGGTTCTTAGTAGTGGGGTTAGGCGGTTCTGGATAGTGTGGTTACGGCAGATCTGGGTCGTGCGGTTACGGAGGCTCTGCGTCGTGGGGTTACGGCAGCTCTTGGTGTTGGGGCTACGGCGGCTCTGGATGGTGGGTTTACCGCGGCTCTTGGTGGTGAGGTTACGGCGCCTCTGTGTGATGGGGTTATGGCGCCTCTGGGTGGTGGGGTTACGGCAGCTCTGTGTAGTGGAGTTATGGTGGCTCTGGGTCGTGGGGTTATGGTGGCTCTGGGTCATGGGGTTACAGCGGCTCTGGGTAGTGGGGTTACTGCGGCTCTGGGAAGTGGGGTTACGGCGGCACTGGCTAGTGGGGTAACGGCGGCTCTGGGTAGTGGGGTCACGGTGGCTCTGGGTAGTGGGGTTACAGCGGATGTGGGTAGTGGGTTTACGCTGGCTCTGGGTAGTGGGGTTACGGCGGCACTGGCTAGTGGGTGTACGGCCGCTCTGGGTCGTGGGTTTACGGCGGCTCTGGTTCGAGGGTTATGGCGGCTCTGGGTCGAGGTGTTACGGCAGCGTGGGGTCGTTGGGTTACGGTGGATCTGGGCCATGTGGTTACGGCGGCTCTGTTTCATGGGGTTACGGTGGCTCTGGTTAGTGGGGTTACGGTGGCTCTGGGTAGTGGGGTTACAGCGGCTCTGGGTACTGGTGTTACAGCGGCTTTGGTTAGTGGGGTTACGGTGGCTCTGGGTAGTGGGGTAACAGCGGCTCTGGGTACTGGTGTTACGGCGGCTCTGGTTAGTGGGGTTACAGCGGCTCTGGGTAGTGGGGTTACGACGGTTCTGGGTAGTGGGGTTACGACGGTTCTGGGTAGTGGGGTTATGGTGGCTCTGAGTAGTGGGGTTGCGGTGGCTCTGGGTAGTGGGGTTACGGCGGCTCTGGGTTGTGGGGTTACAGCGGATGTGGGTAGTGGGTTTACGCTGGCTCAGCGTAGTGAGTTTATGGTGGCTCTAGGTAGTGGGCTTGCGGCGTCTCTGAGTCATAGTGTTAAGGCGACTCTGGGTAGTGGGGTTAAGGCGGCACTGGCTAGTGGGGGGACGGCGGCTCTGGGTCGTGGGTTTACAGCGGGTCTGCTTCGAGGGGTTATGGCGGCTCTGGGTCGAGGTGTTACGGCAGCGTGGGCCGTGGGGTTATGGTGGCTCTGGGTTGTGAGGCTTACGGTGGCTCTGGGTAGTGGGGGTTACGATCGCTCTGGGAAATGGGGTTACGGCGGCTCTGGGTCGTGGGCCACCGAAACCCTACTACCCATGCATGCGTAACCCCACTACCCAGAATCACCATAACCCCACTACCCAGAGCTGCCGTAACGCCACTACCCAGAGCCGCCGTAACACCACGACACTGAGCCACCGTAACCTCACTACCCAGAGCAAACATAACCCCACAACCCAGAGCCACCGTAAAACGACTACCCAGCCGCTGTAACTCCATAACGTCACTAGCCAGAGCCGCCGTAAATCCACTAGCCAGAACTGCCGTAACCTCTCTATCCAGAGCCACCGTAACCCCACTACCCAGAGCCACCGTAACCCCACTACCCAGAGCCACTGAATCCCGATTACCCAGATCACAGTAATCCCACTACACAGAGCCACTGTTACCCCACGACTCAGAGCCGCCGTAACCCCACGACCCAGAGCCACGGTAACCGCCACTACCCACAGCCACCATAACCCCAACTTCCCAGAGCCACCGTAACCCCTACTTCCCAGAGCCACCGTAATCCCACTACCCAGAGCCACCGTAACCACACTACCCAGAGCCGCCGTAACCACACTACCAAGAGCCGCCATAACCCAACTACCCAGAGTCACCGTAACCCCACTACCCAGAGCCGCCGTAACCACACTACCCAGTGCCGCCGTAACCCCAATACCCAGTGCCGCGCAACCGCACGATCCAAACCTGCCATAACCCCAGCACCCTGAGCCGCAGTAACCCCACAAACCAGAGCCGCCATAACAACACTACCCAGAGCCACCGTAAAACCACTACCCAGAGCCGCTGTAACTCCATAACGTCACTAGCCAGAGCCGCAGTAAATCCACTCGCCAGAGCTGCCGTAACCTCTCTACCCAGAGCCACCGTAACCCCACTACCCATAGCCGCCGTAACCCCACTACCTAGAGCTGCCATTACTCCACTACCCAGAGGCGTCGTAACCCCACTACCCAGAGATGCCTTAACCTCACTACCCAGAGCCACCGTAACCCCACTACCCAGAGCCAACGTAACCCCACTACCTTGAGCCGCCATAACCCCAATACCCAGAGCCGCCTTAACCCCACTACCCAGAGCCACCGTAACCCCACTACCCAGAACCGCCATAACCCCAATACACAGAGCTGCCGTAACCCCAATACCCAGAGCCGCCTTAACCCCACTACCCAGAGCCACCGTGACTCTACTACCCAGAGCCACCGTAACTCCACTACACAGAGTCGCTGTAACCCCACTACCCAGAGCCAACGAACCCCCACTACCCAGAGCCACCGTAACCCCTACTTCCCAGAGCCACAGTAATCCCACTACCCAGAGCCACTTGATCCCCATTACCCAGAATCACCGTAACCCCACTACCCAGAGCCACTGTAACCCCACTACCCAAAGCCTCCGTAACCCCCACTACCCAGAGCCACCGTAATCCCACTACCCAGAGCCGCCATAACCCCACTACCCAAAGCCTCCGTAACCCCCACTACCCAGAGCCACCGTAATCCCACTACCCAGAGCCACCGTAAACCCTACTTCCCACAGCCACCGTAACCCCTACTTCCCAGAGCCACCGTAATCCCACTACCCAGAGCCACCGTAAACCCTACTTCCCACAGCCACCGTAACCCCTACTTCCCAGAGCCACCGTAATCCCACTACCCAGAGCCACCGTAACCCCACTACCCAGAGCCGCCATAACCCCACTACCCAGAGCTGCCGTAACCTCACTACCCAGAGCAGCCATAACCGCATTAATCAGACCCGCCGTAACCCCACTACCCACAGGCACTTTAACAACACATTCCAGAGCCGCCATAACCCCACTACCCAGAGCCACAGTAACCCCACTACCCAGAACCGCCATAACCCCAATACACAGAGCTGCCGTAACCCCAATACCCAGAGCCGCCTTAACCCCTCTACCCAGAGCCACCGTGACTCTACTACACAGAGCCACCGTAACTACACTACACAGAGACGCCGTAACCCCACTACCCAGAGCCAACGAACCCCCACTACCCAGAGCCACCGTAGCCCCTACTTCCCAGAGCCACCGTAACCCCACTACCCAGAACCACGGTAAGACTACTACCCAGAGCCACCGTAACCCCACTACCCAAAGCCTCCGTAACCCCCACTACCCAGAGCCACCGTAACCCAACTACGCAGGGCCAGCGTAACCCGACTACCCAGATACACCGTAACCCACTACCCAGAGCCACCATAACCCCACTACCCAGAGCCACCGTAACCCTACTACCCAGAGCCGCTGTAACTCCGTAACGCCACTAGCCAGATCCGCCGTAAATCCACTAGCCAGAGCTGCTGTAACCTCTCTACACAGAGACACCGTAATCCCACTACCAAGAGCCGCCGTAACCCCACTACCCAGAGCCGCCGTAACTCCACTACCCAGAGCCGTCGTAACCCCACTACCCAGAGATGCCTTAACTTCACTACCCAGAGCCACCGTAACCCCACTACCCAGAGCCAATGTAACCCCACTACCTAGAGCCGCCAGAACCCCACTACCCAGAGCCGCCTTAACCCCACTACCCAGAGCCGCTGTAACCCCACTACCCAGAGCCGCCGTAAGCCCAATACCCAGAGCTGTCGTAACCCCAATACCCAGAGCCGCTGTACCCCACTACCCAGAGCCGCCTTAACCCCACTACCCAGAGCCACCGTAACTCTACAACGCAGAGCCACCGTAACTCCACTACACAAGGCCGCCGTAACCCCACTACCCAGAGCCTCCGTAACCCCACTACCCAAAGCCACCGTAACCCCACTACCCAGAATCACCGTAACCCCACTACCTAGAGCCGCCATAACCCCACTACCCAGAGCCGCCTTAACCCCACTACCCAGACCCGCCATAACCCCACAACCCAGAGCCGCCATAGCCCCACTACCCAGAGCCGCCATAACCCCAATACCCTGAGCTGGCATAACCCCAATACCCAGAGCCGACATACCCCACTACCCAGAGCCGCCTTAACCCCACTACCCAGAGCCACTGTGACTCTACTACCCAGAGCCACCGTAACTCCACTACACAGAGACGCCGTAAACCCACTACCCAGAGCCACCGAACCCCCACTACCCAGAGCCACCGTAACCCCTACTTCCCAGAGCCACAGTAATCCCACTACCCAGAGCCACCATAACCCCACTACCCAGAACCACTTGATCCCCATTACCCAGAATCACCGTAACCCCACTACCCAGAGCCACTGTATCCCGATTACCCAGAATCACAGTAATCCCACTACACAGAGCCACTGTAACCACACGACCCAGAGCCGCCGTAACCCCAAGACCCAGAGCCGCCATAACCCCACGACCCAGAGCCACAGTAACCACCACGACCCACAGCCACCGTAACCCCCACTTCCCAGAGCCACCGTAACCCCTACTTCCCAGAGCCACCGTAATTCCACCTGCCAGAGCCACAGTAACCCCACTACCCAGAGCCGCCATAACCCCACGAACCAGAGCCGACATAACCCCACTACCCACAGGCACTTTAACCACAAAAGCCAGAACCACCGTAACCCCCACCACCCAGAACCACCGTAACCCCACTACACAGAGCCACCGTAACCCCCACTACCCAGAGCCACCGTAAGCCCACTACACAGACCCACCATAACCCAACTACGCAGGGTCAGCGTAACCTGACTACCCAGATCCACTGTAACCCCCACTACCCAGATCCACCGTAACGGCACCACCCAGTGCCACTGTAATCCCACGACCCAGAACCATCGTAACCCCCACGACCCAGAGCCATCGTAAATCCCACTACCCAGAGTCACCGTAACCCCACTACCCAGAGCCACCGTAACTCCCACTACCCAGAGTCACCGTAACCCCACTACCCAGAGCCACCATAACCCCACTACCCATTCCCACCATATCTCTCATTACCCAGAGTCACCGTAACCCCCACTATCCATAGCCACCATAACACCACTACCCAGAGCCACCGTAACCCTACTACCCAGAGCCACCATAACCACACTACACAGAGCTACCGTAACCTCACTACATAGAGCCACCGTAACCCTCACAAACCCGAGCCACCGTAAACACACAACCCAGAGCCACCGTTACGCCACGACCTTCAGCCACCGTAACCCCCACTACACAGAACCAGCGTAACCCCACTACCTCGAATCACCGTAACCCCACGACCCTGAGCTACCGTAACCTCATTACCCAGAGCCAACATAACCCCACTACCCAGAACCACTGTACAACCACTACCCAGAGCCGCTATCACTCCGTAAACCCACTACCCAGAGCCGCCGTAACCCCACGAACCAGTGACGCCGTAACGCCACGAGCCAGAGCTGCCAAAACCCCACCTCCCAGAGTCGCCGTAACCCCACCTCCCAGAGCTGCCGTAACCCCACTACCCAGAGCCGCCATAACCGCATTAATCAGAGCCGCCGTAACCCCACTAACCACAGGCACTTTAACCACAAAATCCAGAGCCGCCGTAACCCCATCACCCAGAGCCGCCGTAACCTCACGACCCAGAGTTTCCGTAACCGCACCATCCAGAGCCACCGTAACCCCACTACCCAGAGCCACCGTAACCCCCACTACCCAGAGCCTCCGTAACCCCACTACCCAGAGCCACCGTAACCCAACTACGCAGGGCCAGCGTAACCCGACTACCCAGATCCACCGTAACCCACTACCCAGAGCCACCATAACCCCACTACCCAGAGCCACCGTAACCCTACTACCCAGAGCCGCTGTAACTCCGTAACGCCACTAGCCAGATCCGCCGTAAATCCACTAGCCAGAGCTGCCGTAACCTCTCTACACAGAGACACCGTAATCCCACTACCAAGAGCCGCCGTAACCCCACTACCCAGAGCCGCCGTAACTCCACTACCCAGAGCCGTCGTAACCCCACTACCCAGAGATGCCTTAACTTCACTACCCAGAGCCACCGTAACCCCACTACCCAGAGCCAATGTAACCCCACTACCTAGAGCCGCCAGAACCCCACTACCCAGAGCCGCCTTAACCACACTACCCAGAGCCGCTGTAACCCCACTACCCAGAGCCGCCGTAAGCCCAATACCCAGAGCTGTCGTAACCCCAATACCCAGAGCCGCTGTACCCCACTACCCAGAGCCGCCTTAACCCCACTACCCAGAGCCACCGTAACTCTACAACGCAGAGCCACCGTAACTCCACTACACAAGTCCGCCGTAACCCCACTACCCAGAGCCTCCGTAACCCCACTACCCAAAGCCACCGTAACCCCACTACCCAGAATCACCGTAACCCCACTAACCAGAGCCTCCGAAGCCCCACTACCCACAGCCAACGTAACCCAACTATGCAGGGTCAGCGTAACCCGACTACCCAGATCCACCGTAACCCCACTACCCAGAGCCACCATAACCCCACTACTCAGAGCCACTGTAAACCCACGACCCAGAGCCACCATAATCCCATGACCCAGAACCACCGTAACCCCCACGACCCAGAGCCACCGTAAAACCACTACCCAGAGCCGATGTAACCCCACTACCCAGAGCCACCGTTACCCCCACTACCTAGAGTCACCGTAACCCCACTATCCATAGCCAGCGTAACCCCACTACCCTAAGCCACCGTAACCCTACTACCCAGAGCCACCATAATCCCACGACCCAGAGCCACCGTAACCCCACTACACAGAGCCAACATAACCCCTCCCAGTGTAGAGGCCTTTCTAGTTGGGACGTGCCTTTGTTTTTGATAATTTGAACACAGCTTAAATGTACTTATAAATACCACTGCTACTATTATTCTACGTTCTAAAAAATTCCAAATTCTGAAAGTGACTGGTCCACAGGATGTCGGATAAACGATTGAGCACCTGGAGACAGAAAGAATAAAGAGTTAGAGAAGAGAAATCAAACTATTATATAAACACAATATCGTAACAGTCAAATGACAACAAGGTCGTAAAAACATCAACAATTATAACATATGGCGAATTGTAAAAAGTAACAAAATTATATAATACGACAAATTCTATCCTCTCCCCTTCTGAGCCACCGTAACCCGACTACCCAGAGCCACCATAACCTCACGACCCAGAGCCACCATAACTCCACGACACAGAGCTGCCGTAACCCCACCACCCAGAGGCGCCATAACCCCATCACACAGAGGCGCCGTAACCTCACCACCAAGAGCCGCGGTAAACCCACCATCCAGAGCCGCCGTAGCCCTAACACCAAGAGCTGCCCTAACCCCACGACGCAGAGCCTCCGTAACCGCACGACCCAGATCTGCCGTAACCACACTATCCAGAACCGCCTAACCCCACTACTAAGAACCGCCGTAACCCCACTACCCAAACCTCCGTAACCCCACTACCCAGAGCCGCTGTAACCCAACCACCCAGAGCTACCGTAACCCCAATACCTTGAGGCACCGTAACCCCACTACCCAGAGCCACCGTAACCACACTACCCAGAGGCACCGTGACACCACTACCTAAAGCCACCGTAACCCCCACTACCCAGAACCAGTGTAACCCCACAACCCAGAATCACCGTAACCCCACGACCCTGAGCCACAGTAACCTCACTACCCAGAGACAACATAACCACACTAACCAGAGCCACCGTAAAACCACTACCCAGAGCTGCTATAACTCCGTAAACCCAGTAGCCAGAGCCGCCGTAAACCCACTAGCCAGAGCTGCCGTAACCACTCTATCCAGAGCCGCCGTAACCCCACGACCCAGAGCCACCGTAACCCACTACCCAGAGCCACCATAACCCCACTACCCAGAACCACTGTACAACCACTACCCAGAGCCGCTATCACTCCGTAAACCCACTACCCAGAGCCGCCGTAACCCCACGAACCAGTGACGCCGTAACGCCACGAGCCAGAGCTGCCAAAACCCCACCTCCCAGAGTCGCCGTAACCCCACCTCCCAGAGCTGCCGTAACCCCACTACCCAGAGCCGCCATAACCGCATTAATCAGAGCCGCCGTAACCCCACTAACCACAGGCACTTTAACCACAAAATCCAGAGCCGCCGTAACCCCATCACCCAGAGCCGCCGTAACCTCACGACCCAGAGTTTCCGTAACCGCACCATCCAGAGCCACCGTAACCCCACTACCCAGAGCCACCGTAACCCCCACTACCCAGAGCCTCCGTAACCCCACTACCCAGAGCCACCGTAACCCAACTACGCAGGGCCAGCGTAACCCGACTACCCAGATCCACCGTAACCCACTACCCAGAGCCACCATAACCCCACTACCCAGAGCCACCGTAACCCTACTACCCAGAGCCGCTGTAACTCCGTAACGCCACTAGCCAGATCCGCCGTAAATCCACTAGCCAGAGCTGCCGTAACCTCTCTACACAGAGACACCGTAATCCCACTACCAAGAGCCGCCGTAACCCCACTACCCAGAGCCGCCGTAACTCCACTACCCAGAGCCGTCGTAACCCCACTACCCAGAGATGCCTTAACTTCACTACCCAGAGCCACCGTAACCCCACTACCCAGAGCCAATGTAACCCCACTACCTAGAGCCGCCAGAACCCCACTACCCAGAGCCGCCTTAACCACACTACCCAGAGCCGCTGTAACCCCACTACCCAGAGCCGCCGTAAGCCCAATACCCAGAGCTGTCGTAACCCCAATACCCAGAGCCGCTGTACCCCACTACCCAGAGCCGCCTTAACCCCACTACCCAGAGCCACCGTAACTCTACAACGCAGAGCCACCGTAACTCCACTACACAAGTCCGCCGTAACCCCACTACCCAGAGCCTCCGTAACCCCACTACCCAAAGCCACCGTAACCCCACTACCCAGAATCACCGTAACCCCACTAACCAGAGCCTCCGAAGCCCCACTACCCACAGCCAACGTAACCCAACTATGCAGGGTCAGCGTAACCCGACTACCCAGATCCACCGTAACCCCACTACCCAGAGCCACCATAACCCCACTACTCAGAGCCACTGTAAACCCACGACCCAGAGCCACCATAATCCCATGACCCAGAACCACCGTAACCCCCACGACCCAGAGCCACCGTAAAACCACTACCCAGAGCCGATGTAACCCCACTACCCAGAGCCACCGTTACCCCCACTACCTAGAGTCACCGTAACCCCACTATCCATAGCCAGCGTAACCCCACTACCCTAAGCCACCGTAACCCTACTACCCAGAGCCACCATAATCCCACGACCCAGAGCCACCGTAACCCCACTACACAGAGCCAACATAACCCCTCCCAGTGTAGAGGCCTTTCTAGTTGGGACGTGCCTTTGTTTTTGATAATTTGAACACAGCTTAAATGTACTTATAAATACCACTGCTACTATTATTCTACGTTCTAAAAAATTCCAAATTCTGAAAGTGACTGGTCCACAGGATGTCGGATAAACGATTGAGCACCTGGAGACAGAAAGAATAAAGAGTTAGAGAAGAGAAATCAAACTATTATATAAACACAATATCGTAACAGTCAAATGACAACAAGGTCGTAAAAACATCAACAATTATAACATATGGCGAATTGTAAAAAGTAACAAAATTATATAATACGACAAATTCTATCCTCTCCCCTTCTGAGCCACCGTAACCCGACTACCCAGAGCCACCATAACCTCACGACCCAGAGCCACCATAACTCCACGACACAGAGCTGCCGTAACCCCACCACCCAGAGGCGCCATAACCCCATCACACAGAGGCGCCGTAACCTCACCACCAAGAGCCGCGGTAAACCCACCATCCAGAGCCGCCGTAGCCCTAACACCAAGAGCTGCCCTAACCCCACGACGCAGAGCCTCCGTAACCGCACGACCCAGATCTGCCGTAACCACACTATCCAGAACCGCCTAACCCCACTACTAAGAACCGCCGTAACCCCACTACCCAAACCTCCGTAACCCCACTACCCAGAGCCGCTGTAACCCAACCACCCAGAGCTACCGTAACCCCAATACCTTGAGGCACCGTAACCCCACTACCCAGAGCCACCGTAACCACACTACCCAGAGGCACCGTGACACCACTACCTAAAGCCACCGTAACCCCCACTACCCAGAACCAGTGTAACCCCACAACCCAGAATCACCGTAACCCCACGACCCTGAGCCACAGTAACCTCACTACCCAGAGACAACATAACCACACTAACCAGAGCCACCGTAAAACCACTACCCAGAGCTGCTATAACTCCGTAAACCCAGTAGCCAGAGCCGCCGTAAACCCACTAGCCAGAGCTGCCGTAACCACTCTATCCAGAGCCGCCGTAACCCCACGACCCAGAGCCACCGTAACCCCCAAACCCAGAGTCACCGTAACCCCACTACCCAGAGCCACCGTAACCCCCACTACCCAGAGCCACCGTAACCCCACTACCCAGAGCCACCGTAACCCAACTACGCAGGGTCAGAATAACCCGACTACCCAGATCCACCGTAACCCACTACCCAGAGCCACCATAACCCCACTACCCAGAACCACTGTACAACCACTACCCAGAGCCGCTATCACTCCGTAAACCCACTACCCAGAGCCGCCGTAACCCCACGAACCAGTGACGCCGTAACGCCACGAGCCAGAGCTGCCAAAACCCCACATCCCAGAGTCGCCGTAACGCCACCTCCCAGAGCTGCCGTAACCCCACTACCCAGAGCCGCCATAACCGCATTAATCAGAGCCGCCGTAACCCCACTAACCACAGGCACTTTAACCACAAAATCCAGAGCCGCCGTAACCCCATCACCCAGAGCCGCCGTAACCTCACGACCCAGAGTTTCCGTAACCGCACCATCCAGAGCCACCGTAACCCCACTACCCAGAGCCACCGTAACCCCCACTACCCAGAGCCTCCGTAACCCCACTACCCAGAGCCACCGTAACCCAACTACGCAGGGCCAGCGTAACCCGACTACCCAGATCCACCGTAACCCACTACCCAGAGCCACCATAACCCCACTACCCAGAGCCACCGTAACCCTACTACCCAGAGCCGCTGTAACTCCGTAACGCCACTAGCCAGATCCGCCGTAAATCCACTAGCCAGAGCTGCCGTAACCTCTCTACACAGAGACACCGTAATCCCACTACCAAGAGCCGCCGTAACCCCACTACCCAGAGCCGCCGTAACTCCACTACCCAGAGCCGTCGTAACCCCACTACCCAGAGATGCCTTAACTTCACTACCCAGAGCCACCGTAACCCCACTACCCAGAGCCAATGTAACCCCACTACCTAGAGCCGCCAGAACCCCACTACCCAGAGCCGCCTTAACCACACTACCCAGAGCCGCTGTAACCCCACTACCCAGAGCCGCCGTAAGCCCAATACCCAGAGCTGTCGTAACCCCAATACCCAGAGCCGCTGTACCCCACTACCCAGAGCCGCCTTAACCCCACTACCCAGAGCCACCGTAACTCTACAACGCAGAGCCACCGTAACTCCACTACACAAGTCCGCCGTAACCCCACTACCCAGAGCCTCCGTAACCCCACTACCCAAAGCCACCGTAACCCCACTACCCAGAATCACCGTAACCCCACTAACCAGAGCCTCCGAAGCCCCACTACCCACAGCCAACGTAACCCAACTATGCAGGGTCAGCGTAACCCGACTACCCAGATCCACCGTAACCCCACTACCCAGAGCCACCATAACCCCACTACTCAGAGCCACTGTAAACCCACGACCCAGAGCCACCATAATCCCATGACCCAGAACCACCGTAACCCCCACGACCCAGAGCCACCGTAAAACCACTACCCAGAGCCGATGTAACCCCACTACCCAGAGCCACCGTTACCCCCACTACCTAGAGTCACCGTAACCCCACTATCCATAGCCAGCGTAACCCCACTACCCTAAGCCACCGTAACCCTACTACCCAGAGCCACCATAATCCCACGACCCAGAGCCACCGTAACCCCACTACACAGAGCCAACATAACCCCTCCCAGTGTAGAGGCCTTTCTAGTTGGGACGTGCCTTTGTTTTTGATAATTTGAACACAGCTTAAATGTACTTATAAATACCACTGCTACTATTATTCTACGTTCTAAAAAATTCCAAATTCTGAAAGTGACTGGTCCACAGGATGTCGGATAAACGATTGAGCACCTGGAGACAGAAAGAATAAAGAGTTAGAGAAGAGAAATCAAACTATTATATAAACACAATATCGTAACAGTCAAATGACAACAAGGTCGTAAAAACATCAACAATTATAACATATGGCGAATTGTAAAAAGTAACAAAATTATATAATACGACAAATTCTATCCTCTCCCCTTCTGAGCCACCGTAACCCGACTACCCAGAGCCACCATAACCTCACGACCCAGAGCCACCATAACTCCACGACACAGAGCTGCCGTAACCCCACCACCCAGAGGCGCCATAACCCCATCACACAGAGGCGCCGTAACCTCACCACCAAGAGCCGCGGTAAACCCACCATCCAGAGCCGCCGTAGCCCTAACACCAAGAGCTGCCCTAACCCCACGACGCAGAGCCTCCGTAACCGCACGACCCAGATCTGCCGTAACCACACTATCCAGAACCGCCTAACCCCACTACTAAGAACCGCCGTAACCCCACTACCCAAACCTCCGTAACCCCACTACCCAGAGCCGCTGTAACCCAACCACCCAGAGCTACCGTAACCCCAATACCTTGAGGCACCGTAACCCCACTACCCAGAGCCACCGTAACCACACTACCCAGAGGCACCGTGACACCACTACCTAAAGCCACCGTAACCCCCACTACCCAGAACCAGTGTAACCCCACAACCCAGAATCACCGTAACCCCACGACCCTGAGCCACAGTAACCTCACTACCCAGAGACAACATAACCCCACTAACCAGAGCCACCGTAAAACCACTACCCAGAGCTGCTATAACTCCGTAAACCCAGTAGCCAGAGCCGCCGTAAACCCACTAGCCAGAGCTGCCGTAACCACTCTATCCAGAGCCGCCGTAACCCCACGACCCAGAGCCACCGTAACCCCCAAACCCAGAGTCACCGTAACCCCACTACCCAGAGCCACCGTAACCCCCACTACCCAGAGTCACCGTAACCCCACTACCCAGAGCCACCGTAACCCAACTACGCAGGGTCAGAATAACCCGACTACCCAGATCCACCGTAACCCACTACCCAGAGCCACCATAACCCCACTACCCAGAACCACTGTACAACCACTACCCAGAGCCGCTATCACTCCGTAAACCCACTACCCAGAGCCGCCGTAACCCCACGAACCAGTGACGCCGTAACGCCACGAGCCAGAGCTGCCAAAACCCCACATCCCAGAGTCGCCGTAACGCCACCTCCCAGAGCTGCCGTAACCCCACTACCCAGAGCCGCCATAACCGCATTAATCAGAGCCGCCGTAACCCCACTAACCACAGGCACTTTAACCACAAAATCCAGAGCCGCCGTAACCCCATCACCCAGAGCCGCCGTAACCTCACGACCCAGAGTTTCCGTAACCGCACCATCCAGAGCCACCGTAACCCCACTACCCAGAGCCACCGTAACCCCCACTACCCAGAGCCTCCGTAACCCCACTACCCAGAGCCACCGTAACCCAACTACGCAGGGCCAGCGTAACCCGACTACCCAGATCCACCGTAACCCACTACCCAGAGCCACCATAACCCCACTACCCAGAGCCACCGTAACCCTACTACCCAGAGCCGCTGTAACTCCGTAACGCCACTAGCCAGATCCGCCGTAAATCCACTAGCCAGAGCTGCCGTAACCTCTCTACACAGAGACACCGTAATCCCACTACCAAGAGCCGCCGTAACCCCACTACCCAGAGCCGCCGTAACTCCACTACCCAGAGCCGTCGTAACCCCACTACCCAGAGATGCCTTAACTTCACTACCCAGAGCCACCGTAACCCCACTACCCAGAGCCAATGTAACCCCACTACCTAGAGCCGCCAGAACCCCACTACCCAGAGCCGCCTTAACCACACTACCCAGAGCCGCTGTAACCCCACTACCCAGAGCCGCCGTAAGCCCAATACCCAGAGCTGTCGTAACCCCAATACCCAGAGCCGCTGTACCCCACTACCCAGAGCCGCCTTAACCCCACTACCCAGAGCCACCGTAACTCTACAACGCAGAGCCACCGTAACTCCACTACACAAGTCCGCCGTAACCCCACTACCCAGAGCCTCCGTAACCCCACTACCCAAAGCCACCGTAACCCCACTACCCAGAATCACCGTAACCCCACTAACCAGAGCCTCCGAAGCCCCACTACCCACAGCCAACGTAACCCAACTATGCAGGGTCAGCGTAACCCGACTACCCAGATCCACCGTAACCCCACTACCCAGAGCCACCATAACCCCACTACTCAGAGCCACTGTAAACCCACGACCCAGAGCCACCATAATCCCATGACCCAGAACCACCGTAACCCCCACGACCCAGAGCCACCGTAAAACCACTACCCAGAGCCGATGTAACCCCACTACCCAGAGCCACCGTTACCCCCACTACCTAGAGTCACCGTAACCCCACTATCCATAGCCAGCGTAACCCCACTACCCTAAGCCACCGTAACCCTACTACCCAGAGCCACCATAATCCCACGACCCAGAGCCACCGTAACCCCACTACACAGAGCCAACATAACCCCTCCCAGTGTAGAGGCCTTTCTAGTTGGGACGTGCCTTTGTTTTTGATAATTTGAACACAGCTTAAATGTACTTATAAATACCACTGCTACTATTATTCTACGTTCTAAAAAATTCCAAATTCTGAAAGTGACTGGTCCACAGGATGTCGGATAAACGATTGAGCACCTGGAGACAGAAAGAATAAAGAGTTAGAGAAGAGAAATCAAACTATTATATAAACACAATATCGTAACAGTCAAGTGACAACAAGGTCGTAAAAACATCAACAATTATAACATATGGCGAATTGTAAAAAGTAACAAAATTATATAATACGACAAATTCTATCCTCTCCCCTTCTGAGCCACCGTAACCCGACTACCCAGAGCCACCATAACCTCACGACCCAGAGCCACCATAACTCCACGACACAGAGCTGCCGTAACCCCACCACCCAGAGGCGCCATAACCCCATCACACAGAGGCGCCGTAACCTCACCACCAAGAGCCGCGGTAAACCCACCATCCAGAGCCGCCGTAGCCCTAACACCAAGAGCTGCCCTAACCCCACGACGCAGAGCCTCCGTAACCGCACGACCCAGATCTGCCGTAACCACACTATCCAGAACCGCCTAACCCCACTACTAAGAACCGCCGTAACCCCACTACCCAAACCTCCGTAACCCCACTACCCAGAGCCGCTGTAACCCAACCACCCAGAGCTACCGTAACCCCAATACCTTGAGGCACCGTAACCCCACTACCCAGAGCCACCGTAACCACACTACCCAGAGGCACCGTGACACCACTACCTAAAGCCACCGTAACCCCCACTACCCAGAACCAGTGTAACCCCACAACCCAGAATCACCGTAACCCCACGACCCTGAGCCACAGTAACCTCACTACCCAGAGACAACATAACCCCACTAACCAGAGCCACCGTAAAACCACTACCCAGAGCTGCTATAACTCCGTAAACCCAGTAGCCAGAGCCGCCGTAAACCCACTAGCCAGAGCTGCCGTAACCACTCTATCCAGAGCCGCCGTAACCCCACGACCCAGAGCCACCGTAACCCCCAAACCCAGAGTCACCGTAACCCCACTACCCAGAGCCACCGTAACCCCCACTACCCAGAGCCACCGTAACCCCACTACCCAGAGCCACCGTAACCCAACTACGCAGGGTCAGAATAACCCGACTACCCAGATCCACCGTAACCCACTACCCAGAGCCACCATAACCCCACTACCCAGTGCCACTGTAATCCCACGACCCAGAACCACCGTAACCCCCACCACCCAGAGCCACCGTAACCCCACTACACAGAGCCACCGTAACCCCCACTACCCAGAGCCACCGTAAGCCCACTACACAGACCCACGATAACCCAACTACGCAGGGTCAGCGTAACCTGACTACCCAGATCCACTGTAACCCCCACTACCCAGATCCACCGTAACGGCACCACCCAGTGCCACTGTAATCCCACGACCGAGAACCATCGTAACCCCCACGACCCAGAGCCATCGTAAATCCCACTACCCAGAGTCACCGTAACCCCACTACCCAGAGCCACCGTAACTCCCACTACCCAGAGTCACCGTAACCCCACTACCCTGAACCACCGTAACCCCACTACCCATTCCCACCATATCTCTCATTACCCAGAGTCACCGTAACCCCCACTATCCATAGCCACCATAACCCCACTACCCAGAGCCACCGTAACCCTACTACCCAGAGCCACCATAACCACACTACACAGAGCTACCGTAACCTCACTACATAGAGCCACCGTAACCCTCACAAACCAGAGCCACCGTAAACACACAACCCAGAGCCACCGTTAAGCCACGACCTTCAGCCACCGTAACCCCCACTACACAGAACCAGCGTAACCCCACTACCTCGAATCACCGTAACCCCACGACCCTGAGCTACCGTAACCTCATTACCCAGAGCCAACATAACCCCACTACCCAGAACCACTGTACAACCACTACCCAGAGCCGCTATCACTCCGTAAACCCACTACCCAGAGCCGCCGTAACCCCACGAACCAGAGACGCTGTAACGCCACGAGCCAGAGCTGCCAAAACCCCACCTCCCAGAGTCGCCGTAACCCCACCTCCCAGAGCTGCCATAACCCCACTACCCAGAGCCGCCATAACCGCATTAATCAGAGCCGCCATAACCCCACTAACCACAGGCACTTTAACCACAAAATCCAGAGCCGCCGTAACCCCATGACCCAGAGCCGCCGTAACCTCACGACCCAGAGTCGCCGTAACCGCACCATCCAGAGCCACCGTAACCCCACTACCCAGAGCCACCGTAACCCCCACTACCCAGAGCCTCCGTAACCCCACTACCCAGAGCCACCGTAACCCAACTACGCAGGGCCAGCGTAACCCGACTACCCAGATCCACCGTAACCCACTACCCAGAGCCACCATAACCCCACTACCCAGAGCCACCGTAACCCTACTACCCAGAGCCGCTGTAACTCCGTAACGCCACTTGCCAGATCCGCCGTAAATCCACTAGCCAGAGCTGCCGTAACCTCTCTACACAGAGACACCGTAATCCCACTACCAAGAGCCGCCGTAACCCCACTACCCAGAGCCGCCGTAACTCCACTACCCAGAGCCGTCGTAACCCCACTACCCAGAGATGCCTTAACTTCACTACCCAGAGCCACCGTAACCCCACTACCCAGAGCCAATGTAACCCCACTACCTAGAGCCGCCAGAACCCCACTAACCAGAGCCGCCTTAACCCCACTACCCAGAGCCGCTGTAACCCCACTACCCAGAGCCGCCGTAAGCCCAATACCCAGAGCTGTCGTAACCCCAATACCCAGAGCCGCTGTACCCCACTACCCAGAGCCGCCTTAACCCCACTACCCAGAGCCACCGTAACTCTACAACACAGAGCCACCGTAACTCCACGACACAAGGCCGCCGTAACCCCACTACCCAGAGCCTCCGTAACCCCACTACCCAGAGCCACCGTAACTCTACAACACAGAGCCACCGTAACTCCACTACACAAGTCCGCCGTAACCCCACTACCCAGAATCACCGTAACCCCACTACCTAGAGCCACTTGATCCCCATTACCCAGAATCACCGTAACCCCACTACCCAGAGCCACTGTATCCCGATTACCCAGAATCACAGTAATCCCACAACACAGAGCCACTGTAACCCCACGACCCAGAGCCGCCGTAACCCCAAGACCCAGAGCCGCCATAACCCCACGACCCAGAGCCACAGTAACCACCACGACCCACAGCCACCGTAACCCCTACTTCCCAGAGCCACCGTAATTCCACCTGCCAGAGCCACAGTAACCCAACTACCCAGAGCCGCCATAACCCCACGAACCAGAGCCGACATAACCCCACTACCCACAGGCACTTTAACCACAAAATCCAGAGCCACCGTAACCCCACAACCCAGAGCCGCCATAACCCCACGAACCAGAGCCGCCATAACACCACTACCCAGAGCCGCTATAACCGCATTAATCAGAGCCACCGTAACTCCCACTACGCATTGCCACCGTAACTCTCACTACCCAGAGTCACCATAAGCCCCACTATCCATAGCCAGCGTAACCCCACTACACAGAGCCACCGTAACCCCGACTACCCAGAGCCACCGTAAACCCACTACCCAGAGCCACCGTAACCCCACTACGCAGAGCCACCATAACCCCACTACCCAGAGCCACTGTAACCCCACGACCCAGAGCCACCATAATCCCACGAACCAGAACCACCGTAACCCCCACGACCCAGAGCCACCGTAAAACCACCACCCAGAGCCGATGTAACTCCCAATACCCAGAGTCACCGTAAGCCCCACTATCCATAGCCACCGTAACTCCATTATCCAGATCCATCGTAACCCCACTACCCAGAGCCACCGTAACCCTACTACACAGAGCCACCATAATCCCACGACCCAGAGCCACCATAACTCCACTATCCAGAGCCACCGTAAACCCAGCCTGTGTAGAGGCCTTTCTAGTTGGGACGTGCCTTTGTTTTTGATAATTTGAACACAGCTTAAATGTACTTATAAATACCACTGCTACTATTATTCTACGTTCTAAAAAATTCCAAATTCTGAAAGTGACTGGTCCACAGGATGTCGGATAAACGATTGAGCACCTGGAGACAGAAAGAATAAAGAGTTAGAGAAGAGAAATCAAACTATTATATAAACACAATATCGTAACAGTCAAATGACAACAAGGTCGTAAAAACATCAACAATTATAACATATGGCGAATTGTAAAAAGTAACAAAATTATATAATACGACAAATTCTATCCTCTCCCCTTCTGAGCCACCGTAACCCGACTACCCAGAGCCACCATAACCTCACGACCCAGAGCCACCATAACTCCACTACACAGAGCTGCCGTAACCCCACCACCCAGAGGCGCCATAACCCCATCACACAGAGGCGCCGTAACCTCACCACCAAGAGCCGCGGTAAACCCACCATCCAGAGCCGCCGTAGCCCCAACACCAAGAGCTGCCCTAACCCCACGACGCAGAGCCTCCGTAACCGCACGACCCAGATCTGCCGTAACCGCACTATCCAGAACCGCCTAACCCCACTACTAAGAACCGCCGTAACCCCACTACCCAAACCTCCGTAACCCCACTACCCAGAGCCGCCGTAACCCAACCACGCAGAGCTACCGTAACCCCACTACCTTGAGGCACCGTAACCCCCACTACCCAGAGCCACCGTAACCACACTACCTAAAGCCACCGTAACCCCCACTACCCAGAACCAGTGTAACCCCACTACCCAGAATCACCGTAACCCCACGACCCTGAGCCACGGTAACCTCACTACCCAGAGACAACATAACCCCACTAACCAGAGCCACCGTAAAACCACTACCCAGAGCTGCTATAACTCCGTAAACCCAGTAGCCAGAGCCGCCGTAAACCCACTAGCCAGAGCTGCCGTAACCACTCTATCCAGAGCCGCCGTAACCCCACGACCCAGAGCCACCGTAACCCCCAAACCCAGAGTCACCGTAACCCCACTACCCAGAGCCACTGTAACTCCACGACACAGAGCCACTATAATCCCACGACCCAGAAGCACCATAAACCCCACGAACTAGAGCCACCGTAACACCACTACCGAGTCCCACCGTATGGCGCCACTGGGTCGTGGGTTTATGGTGGCTCTGGGTAGTGGGAGTTACGGTGACTATGGGTTGAGGGGTTACGGTGGCTCTGGGTAGTGGAGTTACAGTGGCTCTGGATAGTGGGGTTACGGTGACTCTGGGTTTGGGGGTTACGGTGGCTCTGGGTCGTGGGGTTACAGAGGCTCTTTGTAGAGTGGTTACGGCAGCTCTGGCTAGTGGGTTTACGGCGGCTCTGGCTACTGGGTTTACGGAGTTATAGCAGCTCTGGGTAGTGGTTTTACGGTGGCTCTGGTTAGTGGGGTTATGTTGTCTCTGGGTAGTGAGGTTACGGTGGCTCAGGGTCGTGGGGTTACGGTGATTCTGGGTAGTGGGGTTACACTGGTTCTGGGTAGTGGGGGTTACGGTGGCTTTAGGTAGTGGTGTTACGGTGCCTCTGGGTAGTGTGGTTACGGTGGCTCTGGGTAGTGGGGGTTACGGTGGCTCTAGGTAGTGGGGTTACGGTAGCTCTGGGTGGTTGGGTTACGGCGGTTCTGGGTAGTGGGGTTACGGAGGTTTGGGTAGTGGGGTTACGGCGGTTCTTAGTAGTGGGGTTAGGCGGTTCTGGATAGTGTGGTTACGGCAGATCTGGGTCGTGCGGTTACGGAGGCTCTGCGTCGTGGGGTTACGGCAGCTCTTGGTGTTGGGGCTACGGCGGCTCTGGATGGTGGGTTTACCGCGGCTCTTGGTGGTGAGGTTACGGCGCCTCTGTGTGATGGGGTTATGGCGCCTCTGGGTGGTGGGGTTACGGCAGCTCTGTGTAGTGGAGTTATGGTGGCTCTGGGTCGTGGGGTTATGGTGGCTCTGGGTCATGGGGTTACAGCGGCTCTGGGTAGTGGGGTTACTGCGGCTCTGGGAAGTGGGGTTACGGCGGCACTGGCTAGTGGGGTAACGGCGGCTCTGGGTAGTGGGGTCACGGTGGCTCTGGGTAGTGGGGTTACAGCGGATGTGGGTAGTGGGTTTACGCTGGCTCTGGGTAGTGGGGTTACGGCGGCACTGGCTAGTGGGTGTACGGCCGCTCTGGGTCGTGGGTTTACGGCGGCTCTGGTTCGAGGGTTATGGCGGCTCTGGGTCGAGGTGTTACGGCAGCGTGGGGTCGTTGGGTTACGGTGGATCTGGGCCATGTGGTTACGGCGGCTCTGTTTCATGGGGTTACGGTGGCTCTGGTTAGTGGGGTTACGGTGGCTCTGGGTAGTGGGGTTACAGCGGCTCTGGGTACTGGTGTTACAGCGGCTTTGGTTAGTGGGGTTACGGTGGCTCTGGGTAGTGGGGTAACAGCGGCTCTGGGTACTGGTGTTACGGCGGCTCTGGTTAGTGGGGTTACAGCGGCTCTGGGTAGTGGGGTTACGACGGTTCTGGGTAGTGGGGTTACGACGGTTCTGGGTAGTGGGGTTATGGTGGCTCTGAGTAGTGGGGTTGCGGTGGCTCTGGGTAGTGGGGTTACGGCGGCTCTGGGTTGTGGGGTTACAGCGGATGTGGGTAGTGGGTTTACGCTGGCTCAGCGTAGTGAGTTTATGGTGGCTCTAGGTAGTGGGCTTGCGGCGTCTCTGAGTCATAGTGTTAAGGCGACTCTGGGTAGTGGGGTTAAGGCGGCACTGGCTAGTGGGGGGACGGCGGCTCTGGGTCGTGGGTTTACAGCGGGTCTGCTTCGAGGGGTTATGGCGGCTCTGGGTCGAGGTGTTACGGCAGCGTGGGCCGTGGGGTTATGGTGGCTCTGGGTTGTGAGGCTTACGGTGGCTCTGGGTAGTGGGGGTTACGATCGCTCTGGGAAATGGGGTTACGGCGGCTCTGGGTCGTGGGCCACCGAAACCCTACTACCCATGCATGCGTAACCCCACTACCCAGAATCACCATAACCCCACTACCCAGAGCCGCCGTAACACCACGACACTGAGCCACCGTAACCTCACTACCCAGAGCAAACATAACCCCACAACCCAGAGCCACCGTAAAACGACTACCCAGCCGCTGTAACTCCATAACGTCACTAGCCAGAGCCGCCGTAAATCCACTAGCCAGAACTGCCGTAACCTCTCTATCCAGAGCCACCGTAACCCCACTACCCAGAGCCACCGTAACCCCACTACCCAGAGCCACTGAATCCCGATTACCCAGATCACAGTAATCCCACTACACAGAGCCACTGTTACCCCACGACTCAGAGCCGCCGTAACCCCACGACCCAGAGCCACGGTAACCGCCACTACCCACAGCCACCATAACCCCAACTTCCCAGAGCCACCGTAACCCCTACTTCCCAGAGCCACCGTAATCCCACTACCCAGAGCCACCGTAACCACACTACCCAGAGCCGCCGTAACCACACTACCAAGAGCCGCCATAACCCAACTACCCAGAGTCACCGTAACCCCACTACCCAGAGCCGCCGTAACCACACTACCCAGTGCCGCCGTAACCCCAATACCCAGTGCCGCGCAACCGCACGATCCAAACCTGCCATAACCCCAGCACCCTGAGCCGCAGTAACCCCACAAACCAGAGCCGCCATAACAACACTACCCAGAGCCACCGTAAAACCACTACCCAGAGCCGCTGTAACTCCATAACGTCACTAGCCAGAGCCGCAGTAAATCCACTCGCCAGAGCTGCCGTAACCTCTCTACCCAGAGCCACCGTAACCCCACTACCCATAGCCGCCGTAACCCCACTACCTAGAGCTGCCATTACTCCACTACCCAGAGGCGTCGTAACCCCACTACCCAGAGATGCCTTAACCTCACTACCCAGAGCCACCGTAACCCCACTACCCAGAGCCAACGTAACCCCACTACCTTGAGCCGCCATAACCCCAATACCCAGAGCCGCCTTAACCCCACTACCCAGAGCCACCGTAACCCCACTACCCAGAACCGCCATAACCCCAATACACAGAGCTGCCGTAACCCCAATACCCAGAGCCGCCTTAACCCCACTACCCAGAGCCACCGTGACTCTACTACCCAGAGCCACCGTAACTCCACTACACAGAGTCGCTGTAACCCCACTACCCAGAGCCAACGAACCCCCACTACCCAGAGCCACCGTAACCCCTACTTCCCAGAGCCACAGTAATCCCACTACCCAGAGCCACTTGATCCCCATTACCCAGAATCACCGTAACCCCACTACCCAGAGCCACTGTAACCCCACTACCCAAAGCCTCCGTAACCCCCACTACCCAGAGCCACCGTAATCCCACTACCCAGAGCCGCCATAACCCCACTACCCAAAGCCTCCGTAACCCCCACTACCCAGAGCCACCGTAATCCCACTACCCAGAGCCACCGTAAACCCTACTTCCCACAGCCACCGTAACCCCTACTTCCCAGAGCCACCGTAATCCCACTACCCAGAGCCACCGTAAACCCTACTTCCCACAGCCACCGTAACCCCTACTTCCCAGAGCCACCGTAATCCCACTACCCAGAGCCACCGTAACCCCACTACCCAGAGCCGCCATAACCCCACTACCCAGAGCTGCCGTAACCTCACTACCCAGAGCAGCCATAACCGCATTAATCAGACCCGCCGTAACCCCACTACCCACAGGCACTTTAACAACACATTCCAGAGCCGCCATAACCCCACTACCCAGAGCCACAGTAACCCCACTACCCAGAACCGCCATAACCCCAATACACAGAGCTGCCGTAACCCCAATACCCAGAGCCGCCTTAACCCCTCTACCCAGAGCCACCGTGACTCTACTACACAGAGCCACCGTAACTACACTACACAGAGACGCCGTAACCCCACTACCCAGAGCCAACGAACCCCCACTACCCAGAGCCACCGTAGCCCCTACTTCCCAGAGCCACCGTAACCCCACTACCCAGAACCACGGTAAGACTACTACCCAGAGCCACCGTAACCCCACTACCCAAAGCCTCCGTAACCCCCACTACCCAGAGCCACCGTAACCCAACTACGCAGGGCCAGCGTAACCCGACTACCCAGATACACCGTAACCCACTACCCAGAGCCACCATAACCCCACTACCCAGAGCCACCGTAACCCTACTACCCAGAGCCGCTGTAACTCCGTAACGCCACTAGCCAGATCCGCCGTAAATCCACTAGCCAGAGCTGCTGTAACCTCTCTACACAGAGACACCGTAATCCCACTACCAAGAGCCGCCGTAACCCCACTACCCAGAGCCGCCGTAACTCCACTACCCAGAGCCGTCGTAACCCCACTACCCAGAGATGCCTTAACTTCACTACCCAGAGCCACCGTAACCCCACTACCCAGAGCCAATGTAACCCCACTACCTAGAGCCGCCAGAACCCCACTACCCAGAGCCGCCTTAACCCCACTACCCAGAGCCGCTGTAACCCCACTACCCAGAGCCGCCGTAAGCCCAATACCCAGAGCTGTCGTAACCCCAATACCCAGAGCCGCTGTACCCCACTACCCAGAGCCGCCTTAACCCCACTACCCAGAGCCACCGTAACTCTACAACGCAGAGCCACCGTAACTCCACTACACAAGGCCGCCGTAACCCCACTACCCAGAGCCTCCGTAACCCCACTACCCAAAGCCACCGTAACCCCACTACCCAGAATCACCGTAACCCCACTACCTAGAGCCGCCATAACCCCACTACCCAGAGCCGCCTTAACCCCACTACCCAGACCCGCCATAACCCCACAACCCAGAGCCGCCATAGCCCCACTACCCAGAGCCGCCATAACCCCAATACCCTGAGCTGGCATAACCCCAATACCCAGAGCCGACATACCCCACTACCCAGAGCCGCCTTAACCCCACTACCCAGAGCCACTGTGACTCTACTACCCAGAGCCACCGTAACTCCACTACACAGAGACGCCGTAAACCCACTACCCAGAGCCACCGAACCCCCACTACCCAGAGCCACCGTAACCCCTACTTCCCAGAGCCACAGTAATCCCACTACCCAGAGCCACCATAACCCCACTACCCAGAACCACTTGATCCCCATTACCCAGAATCACCGTAACCCCACTACCCAGAGCCACTGTATCCCGATTACCCAGAATCACAGTAATCCCACTACACAGAGCCACTGTAACCACACGACCCAGAGCCGCCGTAACCCCAAGACCCAGAGCCGCCATAACCCCACGACCCAGAGCCACAGTAACCACCACGACCCACAGCCACCGTAACCCCCACTTCCCAGAGCCACCGTAACCCCTACTTCCCAGAGCCACCGTAATTCCACCTGCCAGAGCCACAGTAACCCCACTACCCAGAGCCGCCATAACCCCACGAACCAGAGCCGACATAACCCCACTACCCACAGGCACTTTAACCACAAAAGCCAGAGCCACCGTAACCCCACTACCCAGAACCACGGTAAGACTACTACCCAGAGCCACCGTAACCCCACTACCCAAAGCCTCCGTAACCACCACTACCCAGAGCCACCGTAACCCAACTACGCAGGGCCAGCGTAACCCGACTACCCAGATCCACCGTAACCCACTACCCAGAGCCACCATAACCCCACTACCCAGAGCCACCGTAACCCTACTACCCAGAGCCGCTGTAACTCCGTAACGCCACTAGCCAGATCCGCCGTAAATCCACTAGCCAGAGCTGCCGTAACCTCTCTACACAGAGACACCGTAATCCCACTACCAAGAGCCGCCGTAACCCCACTACCCAGAGCCGCCGTAACTCCACTACCCAGAGCCGTCGTAACCCCACTACCCAGAGATGCCTTAACTTCACTACCCAGAGCCACCGTAACCCCACTACCCAGAGCCAATGTAACCCCACTACCTAGAGCCGCCAGAACCCCACTACCCAGAGCCGCCTTAACCCCACTACCCAGAGCCGCTGTAACCCCACTACCCAGAGCCGCCGTAAGCCCAATACCCAGAGCTGTCGTAACCCCAATACCCAGAGCCGCTGTACCCCACTACCCAGAGCCGCCTTAACCCCACTACCCAGAGCCACCGTAACTCTACAACGCAGAGCCACCGTAACGCCACTACACAAGGCCGCCGTAACCCCACTACCCAGAGCCTCCGTAACCCCACTACCCAAAGCCACCGTAACCCCACTACCCAGAATCACCGTAACCCCACTACCTAGAGCCGCCATAACCCCACTACCCAGAGCCGCCTTAACCCCACTACCCAGACCCGCCATAACCCCACAACCCAGAGCCGCCATAGCCCCACTACCCAGAGCCGCCATAACCCCAATACCCTGAGCTGGCATAACCCCAATACCCAGAGCCGACATACCCCACTACCCAGAGCCGCCTTAACCCCACTACCCAGAGCCACTGTGACTCTACTACCCAGAGCCACCGTAACTCCACTACACAGAGACGCCGTAAACCCACTACCCAGAGCCACCGAACCCCCACTACCCAGAGCCACCGTAACCCCTACTTCCCAGACCCACAGTAATCCCACTACCCAGAGCCACCATAACCCCACTACCCAGAACCACTTGATCCCCATTACCCAGAATCAGCGTAACCCCACTACCCAGAGCCACTGTATCCCGATTACCCAGAATCACAGTAATCCCACTACACAGAGCCACTGTAACCCCACGACCCAGAGCCGCCGTAACCCCAAGACCCAGAGCCGCCATAACCCCACGACCCAGAGCCACAGTAACCACCACGACCCACAGCCACCGTAACCCCCACTTCCCAGAGCCACCGTAACCCCTACTTCCCAGAGCCACCGTAATTCCACCTGCCAGAGCCACAGTAACCCCACTACCCAGAGCTGCCATAACCCCACTACCCACAGGCACTTTAACCACAAAATCCAGAGCCACCGTAACCCCACAACCCAGAGCCGCCATAACCCCACGAACCAGAGCCGCCATAACACCACTACCCAGAGCCGCCATAACCGCATTAATCAGAGCCACCGTAACTCCCACTACGCATTGCCACCGTAACTCTCACTACCCAGAGTCACCATAAGCCCCACTATCCATAGCCAGCGTAACCCCACTACACAGAGCCACCGTAACCCCTACTACCCAGAGCCACCGTAAAACCACTACCCAGAGCCACCGTAACCCCACTACGCAGGGTCAGCGTAACCCGACTACCCAGATCCACCGTAACCCCACTACCCAGAGCCACCATAACCCCACTACCCAGAGCCACTGTAACCCCACGACCCAGAGCCACCATAATCCCACGAACCAGAACCACCGTAACCCCCACGACCCAGAGCCACCGTAAAACCACCACCCAGAGCCGATGTAACTCCCAATACCCAGAGTCACCGTAAGCCCCACTATCCATAGCCACCGTAACTCCATTGTCCAGATCCATCGTCACCCCACTACCCAGAGCCACCGTAACCCTACTACACAGAGCCACCATAATCCCACGACCCAGAGCCACCATAACTCCACTATCCAGAGCCACCGTAACCCCAGCCTGTGTAGAGGCCTTTCTAGTTGGGACGTGCCTTTGTTTTTGATAATTTGAACACAGCTTAAATGTACTTATAAATACCACTGCTACTATTATTCTACGTTCTAAAAAATTCCAAATTCTGAAAGTGACTGGTCCACAGGATGTCGGATAAACGATTGAGCACCTGGAGACAGAAAGAATAAAGAGTTAGAGAAGAGAAATCAAACTATTATATAAACACAATATCGTAACAGTCAAATGACAACAAGGTCGTAATAACATCAACAATTATAACATATGGCGAATTGTAAAAAGTAACAAAATTATATAATACGACAAATTCTATCCTCTCCCCTTCTGAGCCACCGTAACCCGACTACCCAGAGCCACCATAACCTCACGACCCAGAGCCACCATAACTCCACTACACAGAGCTGCCGTAACCCCACCACCCAGAGGCGCCATAACCCCATCACACAGAGGCACCGTAACCTCACCACCAAGAGCCGCGGTAAACCCACCATCCAGAGCCGCCGTAGCCCCAACACCAAGAGCTGCCCTAACCCCACGACGCAGAGCCTCCGTAACCGCACGACCCAGATCTGCCGTAACCACACTATCCAGAACCGCCTAACCCCACTACTAAGAACCGCCGTAACCCCACTACCCAAACCTCCGTAACCCCACGACCCAGAGCCGCCGTAACCCAACCACGCAGAGCTACCGTAACCCCACTACCTTGAGGCACCGTAACTCCACGACACAGAGCCACTATAATCCCACGACCCAGAAGCACCATAAACCCCACGAACTAGAGCCACCGTAACCCCACTACCCAGAACCAGTGTAACCCCACTACCCAGAGTCACCGTAACCCCACTACCCAGAGCCACTGTAACTCCACGACACAGAGCCACTATAATCCCACGACCCAGAAGCACCATAAACCCCACGAACTAGAGCCACCGTAACCCCACTACCGAGTCCCACCGTATAGCGCCACTGGGTCGTGGGTTTATGGTGGCTCTGGGTAGTGGGAGTTACGGTGACTCTGGGTTGAGGGGTTACGGTGGCTCTGGGTAGTGGAGTTACAGTGGCTCTGGATAGCTGGGGTTACGGTGACTCTGGGTTTGGGGGTTACGGTGGCTCTGCGTCGTGGGGTTACGGCAGCTCTTGGTGTTGGGGCTACGGCGGCTCTGGATGGTGGGTTTACCGCGGCTCTTGGTGGTGAGGTTACGGCGCCTCTGTGTGATGGGGTTATGGCGCCTCTGGGTGGTGGGGTTACGGCAGCTCTGTGTAGTGGAGTTATGGTGGCTCTGGGTCGTGGGGTTATGGTGGCTCTGGGTCATGGGGTTACAGCGGCTCTGGGTAGTGGGGTTACTGCGGCTCTGGGAAGTGGGGTTACGGCGGCACTGGCTAGTGGGGTAACGGCGGCTCTGGGTAGTGGGGTCACGGTGGCTCTGGGTAGTGGGGTTACAGCGGATGTGGGTAGTGGGTTTACGCTGGCTCTGGGTAGTGGGGTTACGGCGGCACTGGCTAGTGGGTGTACGGCCGCTCTGGGTCGTGGGTTTACGGCGGCTCTGGTTCGAGGGTTATGGCGGCTCTGGGTCGAGGTGTTACGGCAGCGTGGGGTCGTTGGGTTACGGTGGATCTGGGCCATGTGGTTACGGCGGCTCTGTTTCATGGGGTTACGGTGGCTCTGGTTAGTGGGGTTACGGTGGCTCTGGGTCGTGGGGTTACAGCGGCTCTGGGTACTGGTGTTACAGCGGCTCTGGTTAGTGGGGTTACGGTGGCTCTGGGTAGTGGGGTAACAGCGGCTCTGGGTACTGGTGTTACGGCGGCTCTGGTTAGTGGGGTTACAGCGGCTCTGGGTAGTGGGGTTACGACGGTTCTGGGTAGTGGGGTTATGGTGGCTCTGAGTAGTGGGGTTGCGGTGGCTCTGGGTAGTGGGGTTACGGCGGCTCTGGGTTGTGGGGTTACAGCGGATGTGGGTAGTGGGTTTACGCTGGCTCAGCGTAGTGAGTTTATGGTGGCTCTAGGTAGTGGGCTTGCGGCGTCTCTGAGTCATAGGGAAAAGGCGACTCTGGGTAGTGGGGTTAAGGCGGCACTGGCTAGTGGGGGGACGGCGGCTCTGGGTCGTGGGTTTACAGCGGGTCTGCTTCGAGGGGTTATGGCGGCTCTGGGTCGAGGTGTTACGGCAGCGTGGGTCGTGGGGTTATGGTGGCTCTGGGTTGTGAGGCTTACGGTGGCTCTGGGTAGTGGGGGTTACGGTCGCTCTGGGAAATGGGGTTACGGCGGCTCTGGGTCGTGGGCCACCGAAACCCTACTACCCATGCAAGCGTAACCCCACTACCCAGAATCACCATAACCCCACTACCCAGAGCTGCCGTAACGCCACTACCCAGAGCCGCCGTAACCCCACGACACTGAGCCACCGTAACCTCACTACCCAGAGCAAACATAACCCCACAACCCAGAGCCACCGTAAAACGACTACCCACAGCCGCTGTAACTCCATAACGTCACTAGCCAGAGCCGCCGTAAATCCACATGCCAGAACTGCCGTAACCTCTCTATCCAGAGCCACCGTAACCCCACTACCCAGAGCCACCGTAACCCCACTACCCAGAGCCACTGTATCCCGATTACCCAGATCACAGTAATCCCACTACACAGAGCCACTGTTACCCCACGACTCAGAGCCGCCGTAACCCCACGACCCAGAGCCACGGTAACCGCCACTACCCACAGCCACCATAACCCCAACTTCCCAGAGCCACCGTAACCCCTACTTCCCAGAGCCACCGTAATCCCACTACCCAGAGCCACCGTAACCACACTACCCAGAGCCGCCGTAACCACACTACCAAGAGCCGCCATAACCCAACTACCCAGAGTCACCGTAACCCCACTACCCAGAGCCGCCGTAACCACACTACCCAGTGCCGCCGTAACCCCAATACCCAGTGCCGCGCAACCGCACGATCCAAACCTGCCATAACCCCAGCACCCTGAGCCGCAGTAACCCCACAAACCAGAGCCGCCATAACAACACTACCCAGAGCCACCGTAAAACCACTACCCAGAGCCGCTGTAACTCCATAACGTCACTAGCCAGAGCCGCCGTAAATCCACTAGCCAGAGCTGCCGTAACCTCTCTACCCAGAGCCACCGTAACCCCACTACCCATAGCCGCCGTAACCCCACTACCTAGAGCTGCCATTACTCCACTACCCAGAGGCGTCGTAACCCCACTACCCAGAGATGCCTTAACCTCACTACCCAGAGCCACCGTAACCCCACTACCCAGAGCCAACGTAACCCCACTACCTTGAGCCGCCATAACCCCAATACCCAGAGCCGCCTTAACCCCACTACCCAGAGCCACCGTAACCCCACTACCCAGAACCGCCATAACCCCAATACACAGAGCTGCCATAACCCCAATACCAAGAGCCGCCTTAACCCCACTACCCAGAGCCACCGTGACTCTACTACCCAGAGCCACCGTAACTCCACTACACAGAGTCGCCGTAACCCCACTACCCAGAGCCAACGAACCCCCACTACCCAGAGCCACCGTAACCCCTACTTCCCAGAGCCACAGTAATCCCACTACCCAGAGCCACTTGATCCCCATTACCCAGAATCACCGTAAACCCACTACCCAGAGCCACTGTAAGACTACTACCCAGAGCCACCGTAACCCCACTACCCAAAGCCTCCGTAACCCCCACTACCCAGAGCCACCGTAATCCCACTACCCAGAGCCACCGTAACCCCTACTTCCCACAGCCACCGTAACCCCTACTTCCCAGAGCCACCGTAATCCCACTACCCAGAGCCACCGTAACCCCACTACCCAGAGCCGCCATAACCCCACGAACCAGAGCCGCCGTAACCGCATTAATCAGACCCGCCGTAACCCCACTACCCACAGGCACTTTAACAACACATTCCAGAGCCGCCATAACCCCAATACCCAGAGCCGCCTTAATCCCACTACCCAGAGCCACCGTAACCCCACTACCCAGAGCCGCCATAACCCCACGAACCAGAGCCGCCGTAACCGCATTAATCAGACCCGCCGTAACCCCACTACCCACAGGCACTTTAACAACACATTCCAGAGCCGCCATAACCCCACTACCCAGAACCGCCATAACCCCAATACACAGAGCTGCCGTAACCCCAATACCCAGAGCCGCCTTAACCCCTCTACCCAGAGCCATCGTGACTCTACTACCCAGAGCCACCGTAACTACACTACACAGAGACGCCGTAACCCCACTACCCAGAGCCAACGAACCCCCACTACCCAGAGCCACCGTAACCCCTACTTCCCAGAGCCACCGTAACCCCACTACCCAGAACCACGGTAAGACTACTACCCAGAGCCACCGTAACCCCACTACCCAAAGCCTCCGTAACCTCCACTACCCAGAGCCACCGTAACCCAACTACCCAGAGCCACTGTATCCCGATTACCCAGAATCACAGTAATCCCACTACACAGAGCCACCGTAACCCCACGACTCAGAGCCGCCGTAACCCCACGACCCAGAGCCATGGTAACCGCCACTAACCATAGCCACCGTAACCCCTACTTCCCACAGCCACCGTAACCCCTACTTCCCAGAGCCACCGTAATCCCACTACCCAGAGCCACCGTAACCCCCACTACCCAGAGCCACCGTAATTCCACTACCCAGAGCCACCGTAACCCCTACTTCCCACAGCCACCGTAACCCCTACTTCCCAGACCCACCGTAATCCCACTACCCAGAGCCACCGTAACCCCACTACCCAGAGCCGCCATAACCGCATTAATCAGACCCGCCGTAACCCCACTACCCACAGGCACTTTAACAACACATTCCAGAGCCGCCATAACCCCAATACCCAGAGCCGCCTTAACCCCACTACCCAGAGCCACAATAACCCCACTACCCAGAACCGCCATAACCCCACTACCCAGAGCTGCCGTAACCTCACTACCCAGAGCCGCCATAACCGCATTAATCAGACCCGCCGTAACCCCACTACCCACAGGCACTTTAACAACACAATCCAGAGCCGCCGTAACCCCACGACCCAAAGCCGCAGTAACCCCACGACCCAGAGTCGCCGTAACTGCACTATCCAGAGCTCCCGTAACCGCACATCCAGAGCCACCGTAAAACCACTACCCAGGGCCGCTGTAACTCCGTAAACCCACAAGCCTGAGCCGCCGTAAATCCACTAGCCAGAGCTGCCGTAACCTCTCTACCCTGAGACGCCGTAACCCCACTACCCAGCGCCGCCGTAACGCCACTACCCAGAGCCGCCGTAACTCCACTAGCCAGAGCCGTCGTAACCCCACTACCCAGAGCCGCCTTAACCCCACTACCCAGAGCCGCCGTAACCCCACTACCCAGAGCCGCCATAACCCCACTACCCAGAGCAGCCATAACCCCAATACACAGAGCCGCCTTAAACCCACTACCCAGAGCCGCCGTAACCCAACTACCCAGAGCCGCATAACCCCTCTACCCAGAGCCACCATAACCCCAATACCTTGAGCTGCCGTAACCCCAATACCCAGAGCCGACGTACCCCACTACCCTGAGCCGCATTAACCCCACTACCCAGAGCCACCGTGACTCTACCACCCAGAGCCACCGTAACCCCACTACCCAGAGCCGCCGTAACTCCACTACCCAGAGCCGCCATAACCCCAATACACAGAGCCACCGTAACTCCACTACACAGAGACGCCGTAACCCCACTACCCAGAGCCACCGAACCCCCACTACCCAGAGCCACCGTAACCCTTACTTCCCAGAGCCACAGTAGTCCCACTTCCCAGACCCACCATAACCCCACTACCCAGAACCACTTGATTCCCATTACCCAGAATCACCGTAACCCCACTACCCAGAGCCACTGTATCTCGATTACCCAGATCACAGTAATCCCACTACACAGAGCCACTGTTACCCCACGACTCAGAGCCGCCGTAACCCCAAGACCCAGAGCCACGGTAACCGCCACTACCCACAGCCACCGTAACCCCTATATCCCAGAGCCACCGTAACCCCTACTTCCCAGAGCCACCGTAATCCCACTACCCAGAGTCACCGTAACCACACTACCCAGAGCCGCCGTAACCACACTACCCAGAGCCACCGTAACCACACTACCCAGAGACGCCATAACCCAACTACCCAGAGTCACCGTAACCCCACTACCCAGAGCCGCCGTAACCACACTACCCAGTGCCGCCGTAACCCCAACACCCAGTGCCGCGCAACCGCACGATCCAGACCTGCCATAACCCCAGCACCCTGAGCCGCAGTAACCCCACAAACCAGAGCCGCCATAACAACACTACCCAGAGCCACCGTAAAACCACTACCCAGAGCCGCTGTAACTCCATAACGTCACTAGCCAGAGTCGCCGTAAATCCACTAGCCAAAGCTGCCGTAACCTCTCTACCCAGAGCCACCGTAACCCCACTACCCATAGCCGCCGTAACCCCACTACCTAGAGCTGCCATTACTCCACTACCCAGAGGCGTCGTAACCCCACTACCCAGAGATGCCTTAACCTCACTACCCAGAGCCACCGTAACACCACTACCCAGAGTCAACGTAACCCCACTACCTTGAGCCGCCATAACCCCAATACCCAGAGCCGCCTTAACCCCACTACCCAGAGCCACCGTAACCCCACTACCCAGAACCGCCATAACCCCAATACACAGCTGCCGTAACCCCAATACCCAGAGCCGCCTTAACCCCACTACCCAGAGCCACCGTGACTCTACTATCCAGAGCCACCGTAACTCCACTACACAGAGACGCCGTAACCCCACTACCCAGAGCCAACGAACCTCCACTACCCAGAGCCACCGTAACTCCGACTTCCCAGAGCCACAGTAATCCCACTACCCAGAGCCACTTGATCCCCATTACCCAGAATCACCGTAACCCCACTACCCAGAGCCACTGTAAGACTACTACCCAGAGCCACCGTAACCCCACTACCCAAAGCCTCCGTAACCCCCACTACCCAGAGCCACCGTAACCCCACTACCCAGAGCCACTGTATCCCGATTACCCAGAATCACAGTAATCCCACTACACAGAGCCACTGTAAGCCCACGACTCAGAGCCGCCGTAACCCCACGACCCAGAGCCACAGTAACCGCCACTAACCATAGCCACCGTAACCCCTACTTCCCACAGCCACCGTAACCCCTACTTCCCAGAGCCACCGTAATCCCACTACCCAGAGCCACCGTAACCCCATTACCCAGAGCCGCTGTAACCCCACGAACCAGAGCCGCCGTAACCTCACTACCCAGAGCCGCCATAACCGCATTAATCAGACCCGCCGTAACCCCACTACCCACAGGCACTTTAACAACACATTCCAGAGCCGCCATAACCCCAATACCCAGAGTCGCCTTAACCCCACTACCCAGAGCCACAATAACCCCACTACCCAGAACCGCCATAAGCCCAATACCCAGAGCCGCCTTAACCCCACTACCCACAGGCACTTTAACAACACAATCCAGAGCCGCCGTAACCCCACGACCCGAAGCCGCAGTAACCCCACGACCCAGAGTCGCCGTAACCGCACTATCCAGAGCTGCCGTAACCGCACATCCAGAGCCACCGTAAAACCACTACCCAGGGCCGCTGTAACTCCATAAACCCACAAGCCTGAGCCGCCGTAAATCCACTAGCCAGAGCTGCCGTAACCTCTCTACCCTGAGAAGCCGTTACCCACTACCCAGCGCCGCCGTAACCCCACTACCCAGAGCCGCCGTAAGTCCACTAGCCAGAGCCGTCGTAACCCCACTACCCAGAGCCGCTTTAACCCCACTACCCAGAGCCGCCGTAACCCCACTACCCAGAGCCGCCATAACCCCACTACCCAGAGCAGCCATAACCCCAATACACAGAGCCGCCTTAACCCCACTACCCAGAGCCGCCGTAACTCCACTACCCAGAGCCGCATAACCCCACTACCCAGAGCCACCATAACCCCAATACCTTGAGCTGCCATAACCCCAATACCCAGAGCCGACGTACCCCACTACCCTGAGCCGCATTAACCCCACAACCCAGAGCCACCGTGACTCTACTACCCAGAGCCACCGTAACCCCACTACCCAGAGCCGCCGTAACCCCACTACCCAGTGCCGCCATAACCCCACTACCCAGAGCCGCCATAACCCCAATACACAGAGCTGCCGTAACCCCAATACCCAGAGCTGCCTTAACCCCACTACCCAGAGCCACCGTGACTCTACTACCCAGTGCCGCCGTAACCCCAATACCCAGTGCCGCGCAACCGCACGATCCAGACCTGCCATAACCCCAGCACCCTGAGCCGCAGTAACCCCACAAACCAGAGCCGCCATAACAACACTACCCAGAGCCACCGTAAAACCACTACCCAGAGCCGCTGTAACTCCATAACGTCACTAGCCAGAGTCGCCGTAAATCCACTAGCCAAAGCTGCCGTAACCTCTCTACCCAGAGCCACCGTAACCCCACTACCCATAGCCGCCGTAACCCCACTACCTAGAGCTGCCATTACTCCACTACCCAGAGGCGTCGTAACCCCACTACCCAGAGATGCCTTAACCTCACTACCCAGAGCCACCGTAACACCACTACCCAGAGTCAACGTAACCCCACTACCTTGAGCCGCCATAACCCCAATACCCAGAGCCGCCTTAACCCCACTACCCAGAGCCACCGTAACCCCACTACCCAGAACCGCCATAACCCCAATACACAGCTGCCGTAACCCCAATACCCAGAGCCGCCTTAACCCCACTACCCAGAGCCACCGTGACTCTACTATCCAGAGCCACCGTAACTCCACTACACAGAGACGCCGTAACCCCACTACCCAGAGCCAACGAACCCCCACTACCCAGAGCCACCGTAACTCCTACTTCCCAGAGCCACAGTAATCCCACTACCCAGAGCCACTTGATCCCCATTACCCAGAATCACCGTAACCCCACTACCCAGAGCCACTGTAAGACTACTACCCAGAGCCACCGTAACCCCACTACCCAAAGCCTCCGTAACCCCCACTACCCAGAGCCACCGTAACCCCACTACCCAGAGCCACTGTATCCCGATTACCCAGAATCACAGTAATCCCACTACACAGAGCCACTGTAAGCCCACGACTCAGAGCCGCCGTAACCCCACGACCCAGAGCCACAGTAACCGCCACTAACCATAGCCACCGTAACCCCTACTTCCCAGAGCCACCGTAATCCCACTACCCAGAGCCACCGTAACCCCATTACCCAGAGCCGCTGTAACCCCACGAACCAGAGCCGCCGTAACCTCACTACCCAGAGCCGCCATAACCGCATTAATCAGACCCGCCGTAACCCCACTACCCACAGGCACTTTAACAACACATTCCAGAGCCGCCATAACCCCAATACCCAGAGTCGCCTTAACCCCACTACCCAGAGCCACAATAACCCCACTACCCAGAACCGCCATAAGCCCAATACCCAGAGCCGCCTTAACCCCACTACCCAGAGCCACCGTAACTCCACTACACAGAGACGCCGTAACCCCACTACCCAGAGCCACCGTAACCCCTACTTCCCAGAACCACGGTAAGACTACTACCCAGAGCCACCGTAACCCCACTACCCAAAGCCTCCGTAACCCCCACTACCCAGAGCCACCGTAACCCCACTACCCAGAGCCACTGTATCCCGATCACCCAGAATCACAGTAATCCCACTACACAGAGCCACTGTAACCCCACGACTCAGAGCCATGGTAACCGCCACTAACCATAGCCACCGTAACCCCTACTTCCCACAGCCACCGTAACCCCTACTTCCCAGAGCCACCGTAATCCCACTACCCAGAGCCACCGTAACCCCACTACCCAGAGCTGCCGTAACCCCACGAACCAGAGCCGCCGTACCACCACGAGCCAGAGCTGCTGAAACCCACCTCCCAGAGTCGCCGTAACCCCACTACCCAGAGCTGCCGTAACCTCACTACCCAGAGCCGCCATAACCGCATTAATCAGACCCGACGTAACCCCACTACCCACAGGCACTTTAACAACACAATCCAGAGCCGCCGTAACCCCACGACCCGAAGCCGCAGTAACCCCACGACCCAGAGTCGCCGTAACCACACTCTCCAGAGCTGCCGTAACCGCACATCCAGAGCCACCGTAAAACCACTACCCAGGGCCGCTGTAACTCCATAAACCCACAAGCCTGAGCCGCCGTAAATCCACTAGCCAGAGCTGCCGTAACCTCTCTACCCTGAGAAGCCGTTACCCACTACCCAGCGCCGCCGTAACCCCACTACCCAGAGCCGCCGTAAGTCCACTAGCCAGAGCCGTCGTAACCCCACTACCCAGAGCCGCTTTAACCCCACTACCCAGAGCCGCCGTAACCCCACTACCCAGAGGCGCCATAACCCCACTACCCAGAGCAGCCATAACCCCAATACACAGAGCCGCCTTAACCCCACTACCCAGAGCCGCCGTAACTCCACTACCCAGAGCCGCATAACCCCACTACCCAGAGCCACCATAACCCCAATACCTTGAGCTGCCATAACCCCAATACCCAGAGCCGACGTACCCCACTACCCTGAGCCGCATTAACCCCACAACCCAGAGCCACCGTGACTCTACTACCCAGAGCCACCGTAACCCCACTACCCAGAGCCGCCGTAACCCCACTACCCAGTGCCGCCATAACCCCACTACCCAGAGCCGCCATAACCCCAATACACAGAGCTGCCGTAACCCCAATACCCAGAGCTGCCTTAACCCCACTACCCAGAGCCACCGTGACTCTACTACCCAGAGCCACCGTAACTCCACTACACAGAGACGCCGTAACCCCACTACCCAGAGCCACCGAACCCCCACTACCCAGAGCCACCGTAACCCTTACTTCCCAGAGCCACAGTAGTCCCACTACCCAGACCCACCATAACCCCACTACCCGGAACCACTTGATCCCCATTACCCAGAATCACCGTAACCCCACTACCCAGAGCCACGGTAAGACTACTACACAGAGTCACCGTAACCCCACTACCCAAAGCCTCCGTAACCCCCACTACCCAGAGCCACCGTAACCTCACTACCCAGAGCCACTGTATCCCGATTACCCAGAATCACAGTAATCCCACTACCCAGAGACGCCGTAACCCCACTACCCAGCGCCGCCGTAACCCCACTACCCAGAGCCGCCTTAACCCCACTACCCAGAGCCGTCGTAACCCCACTACCCAGAGATGCCTTAACCTCACTACCCAGAGCCACCGTAACCCCACTACCCAGAGCCACCGTAACCCCACTACCTAGAGCCGCCATAACCCCACGACTCAGAGCCGCCGTACCACCACGAGCCAGAGCTGCCGAAACACCACCTCCCAGAGCCGCCGTAACCCCACAACCCAAAGCCGCCGTAACCCCACGACCCAGAGTCGCCGTAACTGCACTATCCAGTGCTGCCGTAACCCCACTTCCAGAGCCACCGTAAAACCACTACCCAGGGCCGCTGGAACTCCGTAAACCCACTACCCAGAGCCGCCGTAACTCCACTAGCCAGAGCCGTCGTAACCCCACTACCCAGAGATGCCTTAACCTCACTACCCAGAGCCACCATACCCCACTACCCAGAGCCACCGTAACCCCACTACCTAGAGCCGCCATAACCCCACTACCCAGAGCCGCCTTAACCCCACTACCCAGAGCTGCCGTAACTCCACTATCCAGAGCCGCCATATCCCCAATACCTTGAGCTGCCGTAACCCCAATACCCAAAGCCGACCTACCCCACTACCCAGAGCCGCATTAACCCTACTACCCAGAGCCACCGTGACTCTACTACCCAGAGCCACCGTAACTCCACTACACAGAGATGCCGTAAACCCACTACCCAGAACCACTTGATCCCCATTACCCAGAATCACCGTAACCCCACTACCCAGAGCCACGGTAACACCACTACCAAGAGGCACCGTAACCCCACCACCCAGAGCCACTGTATCCTGATTACCCAGAATCACAGTAATCCCACGACACAGAGCCACTGTAACGACACGATCCAGAGCCGCCGTAACCCCAAGACCCAGAGCCGCCGTAACCCCACGACCCAGAACCACGGTAACCCCCACTACCCACAGCAACCGTAACCCCCACTACCCACAGCCACCGTAACCCCCACTTCCCAGACCCACCGTAACCCCACTACCCAGAGCCGCCGTATCCACACTACCAAGAGCCGCCATAATCCAACTACCCAGAGTCACCGTAACCCCACTACCCAGAGCAGCCCTAACCACACTACCCAGTGCCGCCGTAACCCCACTACCCAGTGCCGCATAACCGCACGATCCAGACCTGCCATAACCCCAGCACCCTGAGCTGCTGTAACCCCACGAACCAGAGCCGCCATAACACCACGACCCAGAGCCGCCGAAACCCAACCTCCCAGATTCGCCTTAATCCCACTACCCAGAGCTGCCGTAACCCCACTACCCAGAGCCGCCATAACCGCATTAATCAGATCCGCCGTAACCCCACTACCCAGAGTCGCCGTAACTGCACTATCCAGAGCTGCCGTAACCCCACATCCAGAGCCACCGTAAAACCACTACCCAGGGCCGCTGGAACTCCGTAAACCCACAAGCCTGAGCCGCCGTAAATTCACTAGCCAGAGCTGCCGTAACCTCTCTTCCCAGAGACGCCGTAACCCCACTACCCAGCGCCGCCGTAACCCCACTACCCAGAGCCGCCGTAACTCCACTAGCCAGAGCCGTCGTAACCCCACTACCCAGAGATGCCTTAACCTCACTACCCAGAGCCACCGTACCCCACTACCCAGAGCCACCGTAACCCCACTACCTAGAGCCGCCATAACCCCACTACCCAGAGCCGCCTTAACCCCACTACCCAGAGCTGCCGTAACTCCACTATCCAGAGCCGCCATATCCCCAATACCTTGAGCTGCCGTAACCCCAATACCCAAAGCCGACGTACCCCACTACCCAGAGCCGCATTAACCCTACTACCCAGAGCCACCGTGACTCTACTACCCAGAGCCACCGTAACTCCACTACACAGAGATGCCGTAAACCAACTACCCAGAACCACTTGATCCCCATTACCCAGAATCACCGTAACCCCACTACCCAGAGCCACGGTAACACCACTACCAAGAGGCACCGTAACCCCACCACCCAGAGCCACTGTATCCTGATTACCCAGAATCACAGTAATCCCACGACACAGAGCCACTGTAACCACACGATCCAGAGCCGCCGTAACCCGAAGACACACAGCCACCGTAACCCCCACTACCCACAGCCACCGTAACCCCCACTTCCCAGACCCACCGTAACCCCACTACCCAGAGACGCCGTATCCACACTACCAAGAGCCGCCATAATCCAACTACCCAGAGTCACCGTAACCCCACTACCCAGAGCAGCCCTAACCACACTACCCAGTGCCGCCGTAACCCCACTACCCAGTGCCGCATAACCGCACGATCCAGACCTGCCATAACCCCAGCACCCTGAGCTGCTGTAACCCCACGAACCAGAGCCGCCATAACACCACGACCCAGAGCCGCCGAAACCCAACCTCCCAGATTCGCCTTAACCCCACTACCCAGAGCTGCCGTAACCCCACTACCTAGAGCCGCCATAACCGCATTAATCAGATCCGCCGTAACCCCACTACCCACAGGCACTTTAACCACACAATCCAGAGCCGCCGTAACCCCACGACCCAAAGCCGCCGTAAACCCACGACCCAGAGTCGCCGTAACCGCACTATCCAGAGCCACCGTAACACCACTACCCAGAGACACCGTAACCCCACTACCCAGAGCCACCGTAACTCCACTACCCAGAGCCGTCGTAACCCCACTACCCAGAGATGCCTTAACTTCACTACCCAGAGCCACCGTAACCCCACTACCCAGAGCCAATGTAACCCCACTACCTAGAGCCGCCAGAACCCCACTACCCAGAGCCGCCTTAACCCCACTACCCAGAGCCGCTGTAACCCCACTACCCAGAGCCGCCGTAAGCCCAATACCCAGAGCTGTCGTAACCCCAATACCCAGAGCCGCTGTACCCCACTACCCAGAGCCGCCTTAACCCCACTACCCAGAGCCACCGTAACTCTACAACGCAGAGCCACCGTAACTCCACTACACAAGGCCGCCGTAACCCCACTACCCAGAGCCTCCGTAACCCCACTACCCAAAGCCACCGTAACCCCACTACCCAGAATCACCGTAACCCCACTACCTAGAGCCGCCATAACCCCACTACCCAGAGCCGCCTTAACCCCACTACCCAGACCCGCCATAACCCCACAACCCAGAGCCGCCATAGCCCCACTACCCAGAGCCGCCATAACCCCAATACCCTGAGCTGGCATAACCCCAATACCCGGAGCCGACATACCCCACTACCCAGAGCCGCCTTAACCCCACTACCCAGAGCCACTGTGACTCTACTACCCAGAGCCACCGTAACTCCATTACACAGAGACGCCGTAAACCCACTACCCAGAGCCACCGAACCCCCACTACCCAGAGCCACCGTAACCCCTACTTCCCAGAGCCACAGTAATCCCACTACCCAGAGCCACCATAACCCCACTACCCAGAACCACTTGATCCCCATTACCCAGAATCACCGTAACCCCACTACCCAGAGCCACTGTATCCCGATTACCCAGAATCACAGTAATCCCACTACACAGAGCCACTGTAACCCCACGACCCAGAGCCGCCGTAACCCCAAGACCCAGAGCCGCCATAACCCCACGACCCAGAGCCACAGTAACCACCACGACCCACAGCCACCGTAACCCCCACTTCCCAGAGCCACCGTAACCCCTACTTCCCAGAGCCACCGTAATTCCACCTGCCAGAGCCACAGTAACCCCACTACCCAGAGCCGCCATAACCCCACGAACCAGAGCCGACATAACCCCACTACCCACA
The DNA here is from genome assembly GCF_036971445.1 of Narcine bancroftii. NCBI lineage: Eukaryota > Metazoa > Chordata > Chondrichthyes > Torpediniformes > Narcinidae > Narcine > Narcine bancroftii. The sequence goes on from NW_027211852.1 coordinate 980,940, forward strand.
GGCACTTTAACCACAAAATCCAGAGCCACCGTAACCCCACAACCCAGAGCCGCCATAACCCCACGAACCAGAGCCGCCATAACACCACTACCCAGAGCCGCCATAACCGCATTAATCAGAGCCACCGTAACTCCCACTACGCATTGCCACCGTAACTCTCACTACCCAGAGTCACCATAAGCCCCACTATCCATAGCCAGCGTAACCCCACTACACAGAGCCACCGTAACCCCTACTACCCAGAGCCACCGTAAACCCACTACCCAGAGCCACCGTAACCCCACTACGCAGGGTCAGCGTAACCCGACTACCCAGATCCACCGTAACCCCACTACCCAGAGCCACCATAACCCCACTACCCAGAGCCACTGTAACCCCACGACCCAGAGCCACCATAATCCCACGAACCAGAACCACCGTAACCCCCACGACCCAGAGCCACCGTAAAACCACCACCCAGAGCCGATGTAACTCCCAATACCCAGAGTCACCGTAAGCCCCACTATCCATAGCCACCGTAACTCCATTATCCAGATCCATCGTAACCCCACTACCCAGAGCCACCGTAACCCTACTACACAGAGCCACCATAATCCCACGACCCAGAGCCACCATAACTCCACTATCCAGAGCCACCGTAACCCCAGCCTGTGTAGAGGCCTTTCTAGTTGGGACGTGCCTTTGTTTTTGATAATTTGAACACAGCTTAAATGTACTTATAAATACCACTGCTACTATTATTCTACGTTCTAAAAAATTCCAAATTCTGAAAGTGACTGGTCCACAGGATGTCGGATAAACGATTGAGCACCTGGAGACAGAAAGAATAAAGAGTTAGAGAAGAGAAATCAAACTATTATATAAACACAATATCGTAACAGTCAAATGACAACAAGGTCGTAAAAACATCAACAATTATAACATATGGCGAATTGTAAAAAGTAACAAAATTATATAATACGACAAATTCTATCCTCTCCCCTTCTGAGCCACCGTAACCCGACTACCCAGAGCCACCATAACCTCACGACCCAGAGCCACCATAACTCCACTACACAGAGCTGCCGTAACCCCACCACCCAGAGGCGCCATAACCCCATCACACAGAGGCGCCGTAACCTCACCACCAAGAGCCGCGGTAAACCCACCATCCAGAGCCGCCGTAGCCCCAACACCAAGAGCTGCCCTAACCCCACGACGCAGAGCCTCCGTAACCGCACGACCCAGATCTGCCGTAACCACACTATCCAGAACCGCCTAACCCCACTACTAAGAACCGCCGTAACCCCACTACCCAAACCTCCGTAACCCCACTACCCAGAGCCGCCGTAACCCAACCACCCAGAGCTACCGTAACCCCACTACCTTGAGGCACCGTAACCCCCACTACCCAGAGCCACCGTAACCACACTACCCAGAGGCACCGTAACACCACTACCTAAAGCCACCGTAACCCCCACTACCCAGAACCAGTGTAACCCCACTACCCAGAATCACCGTAACCCCACGACCCTGAGCCACAGTAACCTCACTACCCAGAGACAACATAACCCCACTAACCAGAGCCACCGTAAAACCACTACCCAGAGCTGCTATAACTCCGTAAACCCAGTAGCCAGAGCCGCCGTAAACCCACTAGCCAGAGCTGCCGTAACCACTCTATCCAGAGCCGCCGTAACCCCACGACCCAGAGCCACCGTAACCCCCAAACCCAGAGTCACCGTAACCCCACTACCCAGAGCCACTGTAACTCCACGACACAGAGCCACTATAATCCCACGACCCAGAAGCACCATAAACCCCACGAACTAGAGCCACCGTAACCCCACTACCGAGTCCCACCGTATGGCGCCACTGGGTCGTGAGTTTATGGTGGCTCTGGGTAGTGGGAGTTACGGTGACTCTGGGTTGAGGGGTTACGGTGGCTCTGGGTAGTGGAGTTACAGTGGCTCTGGATAGTGGGGTTACGGTGACTCTGGGTTTGGGGGTTACGGTGGCTCTGGGTCGTGGGGTTACAGAGGCTCTTTGTAGAGTGGTTACGGCAGCTCTGGCTAGTGGGTTTACGGCGGCTCTGGCTACTGGGTTTACGGAGTTATAGCAGCTCTGGGTAGTGGTTTTATGGTGGCTCTGGTTAGTGGGGTTATGTTGTCTCTGGGTAGTGAGGTTACGGTGGCTCAGGGTCGTGGGGTTACGGTGATTCTGGGTAGTGGGGTTACACTGGTTCTGGGTAGTGGGGGTTACGGTGGCTTTAGGTAGTGGTGTTACGGTGCCTCTGGGTAGTGTGGTTACGGTGGCTCTGGGTAGTGGGGGTTACGGTGGCTCTAGGTAGTGGGGTTACGGTAGCTCTGGGTGGTTGGGTTACGGCGGTTCTGGGTAGTGGGGTTACGGAGGTTTGGGTAGTGGGGTTACGGCGGTTCTTAGTAGTGGGGTTAGGCGGTTCTGGATAGTGTGGTTACGGCAGATCTGGGTCGTGCGGTTACGGAGGCTCTGCGTCGTGGGGTTACGGCAGCTCTTGGTGTTGGGGCTACGGCGGCTCTGGATGGTGGGTTTACCGCGGCTCTTGGTGGTGAGGTTACGGCGCCTCTGTGTGATGGGGTTATGGCGCCTCTGGGTGGTGGGGTTACGGCAGCTCTGTGTAGTGGAGTTATGGTGGCTCTGGGTCGTGGGGTTATGGTGGCTCTGGGTCATGGGGTTACAGCGGCTCTGGGTAGTGGGGTTACTGCGGCTCTGGGAAGTGGGGTTACGGCGGCACTGGCTAGTGGGGTAACGGCGGCTCTGGGTAGTGGGGTCACGGTGGCTCTGGGTAGTGGGGTTACAGCGGATGTGGGTAGTGGGTTTACGCTGGCTCTGGGTAGTGGAGTTACGGCGGCACTGGCTAGTGGGTGTACGGCCGCTCTGGGTCGTGGGTTTACGGCGGCTCTGGTTCGAGGGTTATGGCGGCTCTGGGTCGAGGTGATACGGCAGCGTGGGGTCGTTGGGTTACGGTGGATCTGGGCCATGTGGTTACGGCGGCTCTGTTTCATGGGGTTACGGTGGCTCTGGTTAGTGGGGTTACGGTGGCTCTGGGTAGTGGGGTTACAGCGGCTCTGGGTACTGGTGTTACAGCGGCTCTGGTTAGTGGGGTTACGGTGGCTCTGGGTAGTGGGGTAACAGCGGCTCTGGGTACTGGTGTTACGGCGGCTCTGGTTAGTGGGGTTACAGCGGCTCTGGGTAGTGGGGTTACGACGGTTCTGGGTAGTGGGGTTATGGTGGCTCTGAGTAGTGGGGTTGCGGTGGCTCTGGGTAGTGGGGTTACGGCGGCTCTGGGTTATGGGGTTACAGCGGATGTGGGTAGTGGGTTTACGCTGGCTCAGCGTAGTGAGTTTATGGTGGCTCTAGGTAGTGGGCTTGCGGCGTCTCTGAGTCATAGGGTTAAGGCGACTCTGGGTAGTGGGGTTAAGGCGGCACTGGCTAGTGGGGGGACGGCGGCTCTGGGTCGTGGGTTTACAGCGGGTCTGCTTCGAGGGGTTATGGCGGCTCTGGGTCGAGGTGTTACGGCAGCGTGGGTCGTGGGGTTATGGTGGCTCTGGGTTGTGAGGCTTACGGTGGCTCTGGGTAGTGGGGGTTACGGTCGCTCTGGGAAATGGGGTTACGGCGGCTCTGGGTCGTGGGCCACCGAAACCCTACTACCCATGCAAGCGTAACCCCACTACCCAGAATCACCATAACCCCACTACCCAGAGCTGCCGTAACGCCACTACCCAGAGCCGCCGTAACCCCACGACACTGAGCCACCGTAACCTCACTACCCAGAGCAAACATAACCCCACAACCCAGAGCCACCGTAAAACGACTACCCAGAGCCGCTGTAACTCCATAACGTCACTAGCCAGAGCCGCCGTAAATCCACTAGCCAGAACTGCCGTAACCTCTCTATCCAGAGCCACCGTAACCCCACTACCCAGAGCCACCGTAACCCCACTACCCAGAGCCACTGTATCCCGATTACCCAGATCACAGTAATCCCACTACACAGAGCCACTGTTACCCCACGACTCAGAGCCGCCGTAACCCCACGACCCAGAGCCACGGTAACCGCCACTACCCACAGCCACCATAACCCCAACTTCCCAGAGCCACCGTAACCCCTACTTCCCAGAGCCACCGTAATCCCACTACCCAGAGCCACCGTAACCACACTACCCAGAGCCGCCGTAACCACACTACCAAGAGCCGCCATAACCCAACTACCCAGAGTCACCGTAACCCCACTACCCAGAGCCGCCGTAACCACACTACCCAGTGCCGCCGTAACCCCAATACCCAGTGCCGCGCAACCGCACGATCCAAACCTGCCATAACCCCAGCACCCTGAGCCGCAGTAAACCCACAAACCAGAGCCGCCATAACAACACTACCCAAAGCCACCGTAAAACCACTACCCAGAGCCGCTGTAACTCCATAACGTCACTAGCCAGAGCCGCCGTAAATCCACTAGCCAGAGCTGCCGTAACCTCTCTACCCAGAGCCACCGTAACCCCACTACCCATAGCCGCCGTAACCCCACTACCTAGAGCTGCCATTACTCCACTACCCAGAGGCGTCGTAACCCCACTACCCAGAGATGCCTTAACCTCACTACCCAGAGCCACCGTAACCCCACTACCCAGAGCCAACGTAACCCCACTACCTTGAGCCGCCATAACCCCAATACCCAGAGCCGCCTTAACCCCACTACCCAGAGCCACCGTAACCCCACTACCCAGAACCGCCATAACCCCAATACACAGAGCTGCCGTAACCCCAATACCCAGAGCCGCCTTAACCCCACAACCCAGAGCCACCGTGACTCTACTACCCAGAGCCACCGTAACTCCACTACACAGAGTCGCCGTAACCCAACTACCCAGAGCCAACGAACCCCCACTACCCAGAGCCACCGTAACCCCTACTTCCCAGAGCCACAGTAATCCCACTACCCAGAGCCACTTGATCCCCATTACCCAGAATCACCGTAACCCCACTACCCAGAGCCACTCTAAGACTACTACCCAGAGCCACCGTAACCCCACTACCCAAAGCCTCCGTAACCCCCACTACCCAGAGCCACCGTAATCCCTACTTCCCAGAACCACGGTAAGACTACTACCCAGAGCCACCGTAACCCCACTACCCAAAGCCTCCGTAACCCCCACTACCCAGAGCCACCGTAACCCCACTACCCAGAGCCACTGTATCCCGATTACCCAGAATCACAGTAATCCCACTACACAGAGCCACTGTAACCCCACGACTCAGAGCCATGGTAACCGCCACTAACCATAGCCACCGTAACCCCTACTTCCCACAGCCACCGTAACCCCTACTTCCCAGAGCCACCGTAATCCCACTACCCAGAGCCGTCGTAACCCCACTACCCAGAGATGCCTTAACCTCACTACCCAGAGCCACCGTACCCCACTACCCAGAGCCACCGTAACCCCACTACCTAGAGCCGCCATAACCCCACTACCCAGAGCCGCCTTAACCCCACTACCCAGAGCTGCCGTAACTCCACTATCCAGAGCCGCCATATCCCCAATACCTTGAGCTGCCGTAACCCCAATACCCAAAGCCGACGTACCCCACTACCCAGAGCCGCATTAACCCTACTACCCAGAGCCACCGTGACTCTACTACCCAGAGCCACCGTAACTCCACTACACAGAGATGCCGTAAACCCACTACCCAGAACCACTTGATCCCCATTACCCAGAATCACCGTAACCCCACTACCCAGAGCCACGGTAACACCACTACCAAGGGGCACCGTAACCCCACCACCCAGAGCCACTGTATCCTGATTACCCAGAATCACAGTAATCCCACGACACAGAGCCACTGTAACGACACGATCCAGAGCCGCCGTAACCCCAAGACCCAGAGCCGCCGTAACCCCACGACCCAGAACCACGGTAACCCCCACTACCCACAGCAACCGTAACCCCCACTTCCCAGACCCACCGTAACCCCACTACCCAGAGCCGCCGTATCCACACTACCAAGAGCCGCCATAATCCAACTACCCAGAGTCACCGTAACCCCACTACCCAGAGCAGCCCTAACCACACTACCCAGTGCCGCCGTAACCCCACTACCCAGTGCCGCATAACCGCACGATCCAGACCTGCCATAACCCCAGCACCCTGAGCTGCTGTAACCCCACGAACCAGAGCCGCCATAACACCACGACCCAGAGCCGCCGAAACCCAACCTCCCAGATTTGCCTTAACCCCACTACCCAGAGCTGCCGTAACCCCACTACCTAAAGCCGCCATAACCGCATTAATCAGATCCGCCGTAACCCCACTACCCACAGGCACTTTAACCACAAAATCCAGAGCCGCCGTAACCCCACGACCCAAAGCCGCCGTAAACCCACGACCCAGAGTCGCCGTAACCGCACTATCCAGAGCCACCGTAACACCACTACCCAGAGACACCGTAACCCCACTACCCAGAACCACCGTAACTCCACTACCCAGAGCCGTCGTAACCCCACTACCCAGAGATGCCTTAACCCCACTACCCAGAGCCACCGTAACTCTACAACGCAGAGCCACCGTAACTCCACTACACAAGGCCGCCGTAACCCCACTACCCAGAGCCTCCGTAACCCCACTACCCAAAGCCACCGTAACCCCACTACCCAGAATCACCGTAACCCCACTACCTAGAGCCGCCATAACCCCACTACCCAGAGCCGCATAACCCCACTACCCAGAGCCACCATAACCCCAATACCTTGAGCTGCCATAACCCCAATACCCAGAGCCGACGTACCCCACTACCCTGAGCCGCATTAACACCACTACCCAGAGCCACCGTGACTCTACTACCCAGAGCCACCGTAACCCCACTACCCAGAGCCGCCGTAACCCCACTACCCAGTGCCGCCATAACCCCACTACCCAGAGCCGCCATAACCCCAATACACAGAGCTGCCGTAACCCCAATACCCAGAGCTGCCTTAACCCCACTACCCAGAGCCACCGTGACTCTACTACCCAGAGCCACCGTAACTCCACTACACAGAGACGCCGTAACCCCACTACCCAGAGCCACCGAACCCCCACTACCCAGAGCCACCGTAACCCTTACTTCCCAGAGCCACAGTAGTCCCACTACCCAGATTCACCATTACCCCACTACCCAGAACCACTTGATCCCCATTACCCAGAATCACCGTAACCCCACTACCCAGAGCCACGGTAAGACTACTACACAGAGTCACCGTAAACCCACTACCCAAAGCCTCCGTAACCCCCAATACCCAGAGCCACCGTAACCTCACTACCCAGAGCCACTGTATCCCGATTACCCAGAATCACAGTAATCCCACTACCCAGAGACGCCGTAACCCCACTACCCAGCGCCGCCGTAACCCCACTACCCAGAGCCGCCTTAACCCCACTACCCAGAGCCGTCGTAACCCCACTACCCAGAGATGCCTTAACCTCACTACCCAGAGCCACCGTAACCCCACTACCCAGAGCCACCGTAACCCCACTACCTAGAGCCGCCATAACCCCACGACTCAGAGCCGCCGTACCACCACGAGCCAGAGCTGCCGAAACACCACCTCCCAGAGTCGCCGTAACCCCACTACCCAGAGCTGCCGTAACCCCACTACCCAGAGCCGCCATAACTGCATTAATCAGAGCCGCCGTAACCCCACTACCCAAAGGCACTTTAACAACACAATCCAGAGCCGCCGTAACCCCACAACCCAAAGCCGCCGTAACCCCGCGACCCAGAGTCGCCGTAACTGCACTATCCAGAGCTGCCGTAACCCCACTTCCAGAGCCACCGTAAAACCACTACCCAGGGCCGCTGGAACTCCGTAAACCCACAAGCCTGAGCCGCCGTAAATTCACTAACCAGAGCTGCCGTAACCTCTCTTCCCAGAGACGCCGTAACCCCACTACCCAGCGCCGCCGTAACCCCACTACCCAGAGCCGCCGTAACTCCACTAGCCAGAGCCGTCGTAACCCCACTACCCAGAGATGCCTTAACCTCACTACCCAGAGCCACCGTACCCCACTACCCAGAGCCACCGTAACCCCACTACCTAGAGCCGCCATAACCCCACTACCCAGAGCCGCCTTAACCCCACTACCCAGAGCTGCCGTAACTCCACTATCCAGAGCCGCCATATCCCCAATACCTTGAGCTGCCGTAACCCCAATACCCAAAGCCGACGTACCCCACTACCCAGAGCCGCATTAACCCTACTACCCAGAGCCACCGTGACTCTACTACCCAGAGCCACCGTAACTCCACTACACAGAGATGCCGTAAACCCACTACCCAGAACCACTTGATCCCCATTACCCAGAATCACCGTAACCCCACTACCCAGAGCCACGGTAACACCACTACCAAGGGGCACCGTAACCCCACCACCCAGAGCCACTGTATCCTGATTACCCAGAATCACAGTAATCCCACGACACAGAGCCACTGTAACGACACGATCCAGAGCCGCCGTAACCCCAAGACCCAGAGCCGCCGTAACCCCACGACCCAGAACCACGGTAACCCCCACTACCCACAGCAACCGTAACCCCCACTACCCACAGCCACCGTAACCCCCACTTCCCAGACCCACCGTAACCCCACTACCCAGAGCCGCCGTATCCACACTACCAAGAGCCGCCATAATCCAACTACCCAGAGTCACCGTAACCCCACTACCCAGAGCAGCCCTAACCACACTACCCAATGCCGCCGTAACCCCACTACCCAGTGCCGCATAACCGCACGATCCAGACCTGCCATAACCCCAGCACCCTGAGCTGCTGTAACCCCACGAACCAGAGCCGCCATAACACCACGACCCAGAGCCGCCGAAACCCAACCTCCCAGATTCGCCTTAATCCCACTACCCAGAGCTGCCGTAACCCCACTACCCAGAGCCGCCATAACCGCATTAATCAGATCCGCCGTAACCCCACTACCCAGAGTCGCCGTAACTGCACTATCCAGAGCTGCCGTAACCCCACATCCAGAGCCACCGTAAAACCACTACCCAGGGCCGCTGGAACTCCGTAAACCCACAAGCCTGAGCCGCCGTAAATTCACTAGCCAGAGCTGCCGTAACCTCTCTTCCCAGAGACGCCGTAACCCCACTACCCAGCGCCGCCGTAACCCCACTACCCAGAGCCGCCGTAACTCCACTAGCCAAAGCCGTCGTAACCCCACTACCCAGAGATGCCTTAACCTCACTACCCAGAGCCACCGTACCCCACTACCCAGAGCCACCGTAACCCCACTACCTAGAGCCGCCATAACCCCACTACCCAGAGCCGCCTTAACCCCACTACCCAGAGCTGCCGTAACTCCACTATCCAGAGCCGCCATATCCCCAATACCTTGAGCTGCCGTAACCCCAATACCCAAAGCCGACGTACCCCACTACCCAGAGCCGCATTAACCCTACTACCCAGAGCCACCGTGACTCTACTACCCAGAGCCACCGTAACTCCACTACACAGAGATGCCGTAAACCAACTACCCAGAAGCACTTGATCCCCATTAACCAGAATCACCGTAACCCCACTACCCAGAGCCACGGTAACACCACTACCAAGAGGCACCGTAACCCCACCACCCAGAGCCACTGTATCCTGATTACCCAGAATCACAGTAATCCCACGACACAGAGCCACTGTAACCACACGATCCAGAGCCGCCGTAACCCGAAGACCCACAGCCACCGTAACCCCCACTACCCACAGCCACCGTAACCCCCACTTCCCAGACCCACCGTAACCCCACTACCCAGAGCCGCCGTATCCACACTACCAAGAGCCGCCATAATCCAACTACCCAGAGTCACCGTAACCCCACTACCCAGAGCAGCCCTAACCACACTACCCAGTGCCGCCGTAACCCCACTACCCAGTGCCGCATAACCGCACGATCCAGACCTGCCATAACCCCAGCACCCTGAGCTGCTGTAACCCCACGAACCAGAGCCGCCATAACACCACGACCCAGAGCCGCCGAAACCCAACCTCCCAGATTTGCCTTAACCCCACTACCCAGAGCTGCCGTAACCCCACTACCTAAAGCCGCCATAACCGCATTAATCAGATCCGCCGTAACCCCACTACCCACAGGCACTTTAACCACAAAATCCAGAGCCGCCGTAACCCCACGACCCAAAGCCGCCGTAAACCCACGACCCAGAGTCGCCGTAACCGCACTATCCAGAGCCACCGTAACACCACTACCCAGAGACACCGTAACCCCACTACCCAGAACCACCGTAACTCCACTACCCAGAGCCGTCGTAACCCCACTACCCAGAGATGCCTTAACTTCACTACCCAGAGCCACCGTAACCCCACTACCCAGAGCCAATGTAACCCCACTACCTAGAGCCGCCAGAACCCCACTACCCAGAGCCGCCTTAACCCCACTACCCAGAGCCGCTGTAACCCCACTACCCAGAGCCGCCGTAAGCCCAATACCCAGAGCTGTCGTAACCCCAATACCCAGAGCCGCTGTACCCCACTACCCAGAGCCGCCTTAACCCCACTACCCAGAGCCACCGTAACTCTACAACGCAGAGCCACCGTAACTCCACTACACAAGGCCGCCGTAACCCCACTACCCAGAGCCTCCGTAACCCCACTACCCAAAGCCACCGTAACCCCACTACCCAGAATCACCGTAACCCCACTACCTAGAGCCGCCATAACCCCACTACCCAGAGCCGCCTTAACCCCACTACCCAGACCCGCCATAACCCCACAACCCAGAGCCGCCATAGCCCCACTACCCAGAGCCGCCATAACCCCAATACCCTGAGCTGGCATAACCCCAATACCCAGAGCCGACATACCCCACTACCCAGAGCCGCCTTAACCCCACTACCCAGAGCCACTGTGACTCTACTACCCAGAGCGACCGTAACTCCACTACACAGAGACGCCGTAAACCCACTACCCAGAGCCACCGAACCCCCACTACCCAGAGCCACCGTAAACCCACTACCCAGAGCCACCGTAACCCCACTACGCAGGGTCAGCGTAACCCGACTACCCAGATCCACCGTAACCCCACTACCCAGAGCCACCATAACCCCACTACCCAGAGCCACTGTAACCCCACGACCCAGAGCCACCATAATCCCACGAACCAGAACCACCGTAACCCCCACGACCCAGAGCCACCGTAAAACCACCACCCAGAGCCGATGTAACTCCCAATACCCAGAGTCACCGTAAGCCCCACTATCCATAGCCACCGTAACTCCATTATCCAGATCCATCGTCACCCCAGCCTGTGTGGAGGCCTTTCTAGTTGGGACGTGCCTTTGTTTTTGATAATTTGAACACAGCTTAAATGTACTTATAAATACCACTGCTACTATTATTCTACGTTCTAAAAAATTCCAAATTCTGAAAGTGACTGGTCCACAGGATGTCGGATAAACGATTGAGCACCTGGAGACAGAAAGAATAAAGAGTTAGAGAAGAGAAATCAAACTATTATATAAACACAATATCGTAACAGTCAAATGACAACAAGGTCGTAAAAACATCAACAATTATAACATATGGCGAATTGTAAAAAGTAACAAAATTATATAATACGACAAATTCTATCCTCTCCCCTTCTGAGCCACCGTAACCCGACTACCCAGAGCCACCATAACCTCACGACCCAGAGCCACCATAACTCCACTACACAGAGCTGCCGTAACCCCACCACCCAGAGGCGCCATAACCCCATCACACAGAGGCGCCGTAACCTCACCACCAAGAGCCGCGGTAAACCCACCATCCAGAGCCGCCGTAGCCCCAACACCAAGAGCTGCCCTAACCCCACGACGCAGAGCCTCCGTAACCGCACGACCCAGATCTGCCGTAACCACACTATCCAGAACCGCCTAACCCCACTACTAAGAACCGCCGTAACCCCACTACCCAAACCTCCGTAACCCCACTACCCAGAGCCGCCGTAACCCAACCACCCAGAGCTACCGTAACCCCACTACCTTGAGGCACCGTAACCCCCACTACCCAGAGCCACCGTAACCACACTACCCAGAGGCACCGTAACACCACTACCTAAAGCCACCGTAACCCCCACTACCCAGAACCAGTGTAACCCCACTACCCAGAATCACCGTAACCCCACGACCCTGAGCCACAGTAACCTCACTACCCAGAGACAACATAACCCCACTAACCAGAGCCACCGTAAAACCACTACCCAGAGCTGCTATAACTCCGTAAACCCAGTAGCCAGAGCCGCCGTAAACCCACTAGCCAGAGCTGCCGTAACCACTCTATCCAGAGCCGCCGTAACCCCACGACCCAGAGCCACCGTAACCCCCAAACCCAGAGTCACCGTAACCCCACTACCCAGAGCCACTGTAACTCCACGACACAGAGCCATTATAATCCCACGACCCAGAAGCACCATAAACCCCACGAACTAGAGCCACCGTAACCCCACTACCGAGTCCCACCGTATGGCGCCACTGGGTCGTGGGTTTATGGTGGCTCTGGGTAGTGGGAGTTACGGTGACTCTGGGTTGAGGGGTTACGGTGGCTCTGGGTAGTGGAGTTACAGTGGCTCTGGATAGTGGGGTTACGGTGACTCTGGGTTTGGGGGTTACGGTGGCTCTGGGTCGTGGGGTTACAGAGGCTCTTTGTAGAGTGGTTACGGCAGCTCTGGCTAGTGGGTTTACGGCGGCTCTGGCTACTGGGTTTACGGAGTTATAGCAGCTCTGGGTAGTGGTTTTATGGTGGCTCTGGTTAGTGGGGTTATGTTGTCTCTGGGTAGTGAGGTTACGGTGGCTCAGGGTCGTGGGGTTACGGTGATTCTGGGTAGTGGGGTTACACTGGTTCTGGGTAGTGGGGGTTACGGTGGCTTTAGGTAGTGGTGTTACGGTGCCTCTGGGTAGTGTGGTTACGGTGGCTCTGGGTAGTGGGGGTTACGGTGGCTCTAGGTAGTGGGGTTACGGTAGCTCTGGGTGGTTGGGTTACGGCGGTTCTGGGTAGTGGGGTTACAGAGGTTTGGGTAGTGGGGTTACGGCGGTTCTTAGTAGTGGGGTTAGGCGGTTCTGGATAGTGTGGTTACGGCAGATCTGGGTCGTGCGGTTACGGAGGCTCTGCGTCGTGGGGTTACGGCAGCTCTTGGTGTTGGGGCTACGGCGGCTCTGGATGGTGGGTTTACCGCGGCTCTTGGTGGTGAGGTTACGGCGCCTCTGTGTGATGGGGTTATGGCGCCTCTGGGTGGTGGGGTTACGGCAGCTCTGTGTAGTGGAGTTATGGTGGCTCTGGGTCGTGGGGTTATGGTGGCTCTGGGTCATGGGGTTACAGCGGCTCTGGGTAGTGGGGTTACTGCGGCTCTGGGAAGTGGGGTTACGGCGGCACTGGCTAGTGGGGTAACGGCGGCTCTGGGTAGTGGGGTCACGGTGGCTCTGGGTAGTGGGGTTACAGCGGATGTGGGTAGTGGGTTTACGCTGGCTCTGGGTAGTGGAGTTACGGCAGCACTGGCTAGTGGGTGTACGGCCGCTCTGGGTCGTGGGTTTACGGCGGCTCTGGTTCGAGGGTTATGGCGGCTCTGGGTCGAGGTGTTACGGCAGCGTGGGGTCGTTGGGTTACGGTGGATCTGGGCCATGTGGTTACGGCGGCTCTGTTTCATGGGGTTACGGTGGCTCTGGTTAGTGGGGTTACGGTGGCTCTGGGTAGTGGGGTTACAGCGGCTCTGGGTACTGGTGTTACAGCGGCTCTGGTTAGTGGGGTTACGGTGGCTCTGGGTAGTGGGGTAACAGCGGCTCTGGGTACTGGTGTTACGGCGGCTCTGGTTAGTGGGGTTACAGCGGCTCTGGGTAATGGGGTTACGACGGTTCTGGGTAGTGGGGTTATGGTGGCTCTGAGTAGTGGGGTTGCGGTGGCTCTGGGTAGTGGGGTTACGGCGGCTCTGGGTTGTGGGGTTACAGCGGATGTGGGTAGTGGGTTTACGCTGGCTCAGCGTAGTGAGTTTATGGTGGCTCTAGGTAGTGGGCTTGCGGCGTCTCTGAGTCATAGGGTTAAGGCGACTCTGGGTAGTGGGGTTAAGGCGGCACTGGCTAGTGGGGGGACGGCGGCTCTGGGTCGTGGGTTTACAGCGGGTCTGTTTGGAGGGGTTATGGCGGCTCTGGGTCGAGGTGTTACGGCAGCGTGGGTCGTGGGGTTATGGTGGCTCTGGGTTGTGAGGCTTACGGTGGCTCTGGGTAGTGGGGGTTACGGTCGCTCTGGGAAATGGGGTTACGGCGGCTCTGGGTCGTGGGCCACCGAAACCCTACTACCCATGCAAGCGTAACCCCACTACCCAGAATCACCATAACCCCACTACCCAGAGCTGCCGTAACGCCACTACCCAGAGCCGCCGTAACCCCACGACACTGAGCCACCGTAACCTCACTACCCAGAGCAAACATAACCCCACAACCCAGAGCCACCGTAAAACGACTACCCAGAGCCGCTGTAACTCCATAACGTCACTAGCCAGAGCCGCCGTAAATCCACTAGCCAGAACTGCCGTAACCTCTCTATCCAGAGCCACCGTAACCCCACTACCCAGAGCCACCGTAACCCCACTACCCAGAGCCACTGTATCCCGATTACCCAGATCACAGTAATCCCACTACACAGAGCCACTGTTACCCCACGACTCAGAGCCGCCGTAACCCCACGACCCAGAGCCACGGTAACCGCCACTACCCACAGCCACCATAACCCCAACTTCCCAGAGCCACCGTAACCCCTACTTCCCAGAGCCACCGTAATCCCACTACCCAGAGCCACCGTAACCACACTACCCAGAGCTGCCGTAACCACACTACCAAGAGCTGCCATAACCCAACTACCCAGAGTCACCGTAACCCCACTACCCAGAGCCGCCGTAACCACACTACCCAGTGCCGCCGTAACCCCAATACCCAGTGCCGCGCAACCGCACGATCCAAACCTGCCATAACCCCAGCACCCTGAGCCGCAGTAAACCCACAAACCAGAGCCGCCATAACAACACTACCCAGAGCCACCGTAAAACCACTACCCAGAGCCGCTGTAACTCCATAACGTCACTAGCCAGAGCCGCCGTAAATCCACTAGCCAGAGCTGCCGTAACCTCTCTACCCAGAGCCACCGTAACCCCACTACCCATAGCCACCGTAACCCCACTACCTAGAGCTGCCATTACTCCACTACCCAGAGGCGTCGTAACCCCACTACCCAGAGATGCCTTAACCTCACTACCCAGAGCCACCGTAACCCCACTACCCAGAGCCAACGTAACCCCACTACCTTGAGCCGCCATAACCCAAATACCCAGAGCCGCCTTAACCCCACTACCCAGAGCCACCGTAACCCCACTACCCAGAACCGCCATAACCCCAATACACAGAGCTGCCGTAACCCCAATACCCAGAGCCGCCTTAACCCCACTACCCAGAGCCACCGTGACTCTACTACCCAGAGCCACCGTAACTCCACTACACAGAATCGCCGTAACCCCACTACCCAGAGCCAACGAACCCCCACTACCCAGAGCCACCGTAACCCCTACTTCCCAGAGCCACAGTAATCCCACTACCCAGAGCCACTTGATCCCCATTACCCAGAATCACCGTAACCCCACTACCCAGAGCCACTGTAAGACTACTACCCAGAGCCACCGTAACCCCACTACCCAAAGCCTCCGTAACCCCCACTACCCAGAGCCACCGTAATCCCACTACCCAGAGCCACCGTAACCCCTACTTCCCACAGCCACCGTAACCCCTACTTCCCAGAGCCACCGTAATCCCACTACCCAGAGCCACCGTAACCCCACTACCCAGAGCCGCCATAACCCCACGAACCAGAGCCGCCGTAACCGCATTAATCAGACCCGCCGTAACCCCACTACCCACAGGCACTTTAACAACACATTCCAGAGCCGCCATAACCCCAATACCCAGAGCCGCCTTAACCCCACTACCCAGAGCCACAGTAACCCCACTACCCAGAACCGCCATAACCCCAATACACAGAGCTGCCGTAACCCCAATACCCAGAGCCGCCTTAACCCCTCTACCCAGAGCCACCGTGACTCTACTACCCAGAGCCACCGTAACTACACTACACAGAGACGCCGTAACCCCACTACCCAGAGCCAACGAAAACCCCCCCTAAACAGAGCCACCGTAACCCCTACTTCACAGAGCCACCGTAACCCCACTACCCAGAACCACGGTAAGACTACTACCCAGAGCCACCGTAACCCCACTACCCAAAGCCTCCGTAACCCCCACTACCCAGAGCCACCGTAACCCAACTACCCAGAGCCACTGTATCCCGATTACCCAGAATCACAGTAATCCCACTACACAGAGCCACCGTAACCCCACGACTCAGAGCCGCCGTAACCCCACGACCCAGAGCCATGGTAACCGCCACTAACCATAGCCACCGTAACCCCTACTTCCCACAGCCACCGTAACCCCTACTTCCCAGAGCCACCGTAATCCCACTACCCAGAGCCACCGTAACCCCCACTACCCAGAGCCACCGTAATCCCACTACCCAGAGCCACCGTAACCCCTACTTCCCACAGCCACCGTAACCCCTACTTCCCAGACCCACCGTAATCCCACTACCCAGAGCCACCGTAACCCCACTACCCAGAGCCACCGTAACTCCACTACCCAGAGCCGTCGTAACCCCACTACCCAGAGATGCCTTAACTTCACTACCCAGAGCCACCGTAACCCCACTACCCAGAGCCAATGTAACCCCACTACCTAGAGCCGCCAGAACCCCACTACCCAGAGCCGCCTTAACCCCACTACCCAGAGCCGCTGTAACCCCACTACCCAGAGCCGCCGTAAGCCCAATACCCAGAGCTGTCGTAACCCCAATACCCAGAGCCGCTGTACCCCACTACCCAGAGCCGCCTTAACCCCACTACCCAGAGCCACCGTAACTCTACAACGCAGAGCCACCGTAACTCCACTACACAAGGCCGCCGTAACCCCACTACCCAGAGCCTCCGTAACCCCACTACCCAAAGCCACCGTAACCCCACTACCCAGAATCACCGTAACCCCACTACCTAGAGCCGCCATAACCCCACTACCCAGAGCCGCCTTAACCCCACTACCCAGACCCGCCATAACCCGACAACCCAGAGCCGCCATAGCCCCACGACCCAGAGCCGCCGTAACCCCAAGACCCAGAGCCGCCATAACCCCACGACCCAGAGCCACAGTAACCACCACGACCCACAGCCACCGTAACCCCCACTTCCCAGAGCCACCGTAACCCCTACTTCCCAGAGCCACCGTAATTCCACCTGCCAGAGCCACAGTAACCCCACTACCCAGAGCCGCCATAACCCCACGAAGCAGAGCCGACATAACCCCACTACCCACAGGCACTTTAACCACAAAATCCAGAGCCACCGTAACCCCACAACCCAGAGCCGCCATAACCCCACGAACCAGAGCCGCCATAACACCACTACCCAGAGCCGCCATAACCGCATTAATCAGAGCCACCGTAACTCCCACTACGCATTGCCACCGTAACTCTCACTACCCAGAGTCACCATAAGCCCCACTATCCATAGCCAGCGTAACCCCACTACACAGAGCCACCGTAACCCCTACTACCCAGAGCCACCGTAAACCCACTACCCAGAGCCACCGTAACCCCACTACGCAGGGTCAGCGTAACCCGACTACCCAGATCCACCGTAACCCCACTACCCAGAGCCACCATAACCCCACTACCCAGAGCCACTGTAACCCCACGACCCAGAGCCACCATAATCCCACGAACCAGAACCACCGTAACCCCCACGACCCAGAGCCACCGTAAAACCACCACCCAGAGCCGATGTAACTCCCAATACCCAGAGTCACCGTAAGCCCCACTATCCATAGCCACCGTAACTCCATTATCCAGATCCATCGTCACCCCACTACCCAGAGCCACCGTAACCCTACTACACAGAGCCACCATAATCCCACGACCCAGAGCCACCATAACTCCACTATCCAGAGCCACCGTAACCCCAGCCTGTGTGGAGGCCTTTCTAGTTGGGACGTGCCTTTGTTTTTGATAATTTGAACACAGCTTAAATGTACTTATAAATACCACTGCTACTATTATTCTACGTTCTAAAAAATTCCAAATTCTGAAAGTGACTGGTCCACAGGATGTCGGATAAACGATTGAGCACCTGGAGACAGAAAGAATAAAGAGTTAGAGAAGAGAAATCAAACTATTATATAAACACAATATCGTAACAGTCAAATGACAACAAGGTCGTAAAAACATCAACAATTATAACATATGGCGAATTGTAAAAAGTAACAAAATTATATAATACGACAAATTCTATCCTCTCCCCTTCTGAGCCACCGTAACCCGACTACCCAGAGCCACCATAACCTCACGACCCAGAGCCACCATAACTCCACTACACAGAGCTGCCGTAACCCCACCACCCAGAGGCGCCATAACCCCATCACACAGAGGCGCCGTAACCTCACCACCAAGAGCCGCGGTAAACCCACCATCCAGAGCCGCCGTAGCCCCAACACCAAGAGCTGCCCTAACCCCACGACGCAGAGCCTCCGTAACCGCACGACCCAGATCTGCCGTAACCACACTATCCAGAACCGCCTAACCCCACTACTAAGAACCGCCGTAACCCCACTACCCAAACCTCCATAACCCCACTACCCAGAGCCGCCGTAACCCAACCACGCAGAGCTACCGTAACCCCACTACCTTGAGGCACCGTAACCCCCACTACCCAGAGCCACCGTAACCACACTACCCAGAGGCACCGTAACACCACTACCTAAAGCCACCGTAACCCCCACTACCCAGAACCAGTGTAACCCCACTACCCAGAATCACCGTAACCCCACGACCCTGAGCCACAGTAACCTCACTACCCAGAGACAACATAACCCCACTAACCAGAGCCACCGTAAAACCACTACCCAGAGCTGCTATAACTCCGTAAACCCAGTAGCCAGAGCCGCCGTAAACCCACTAGCCAGAGCTGCCGTAACCACTCTATCCAGAGCCGCCGTAACCCCACGACCCAGAGCCACCGTAACCCCCAAACCCAGAGTCACCGTAACCCCACTACCCAGAGCCACTGTAACTCCACGACACAGAGCCACTATAATCCCACGACCCAGAAGCATCATAAACCCCACGAACTAGAGCCACCGTAACCCCACTACCGAGTCCCACCGTATGGCGCCACTGGGTCGTGGGTTTATGGTGGCTCTGGGTAGTGGGAGTTACGGTGACTCTGGGTTGAGGGGTTACGGTGGCTCTGGGTAGTGGAGTTACAGTGGCTCTGGATAGTGGGGTTACGGTGACTCTGGGTTTGGGGGTTACGGTGGCTCTGGGTCGTGGGGTTACAGAGGCTCTTTGTAGAGTGGTTACGGCAGCTCTGACTAGTGGGTTTACGGCGGCTCTGGCTACTGGGTTTACGGAGTTATAGCAGCTCTGGGTAGTGGTTTTATGGTGGCTCTGGTTAGTGGGGTTATGTTGTCTCTGGGTAGTGAGGTTACGGTGGCTCAGGGTCGTGGGGTTACGGTGATTCTGGGTAGTGGGGTTACACTGGTTCTGGGTAGTGGGGGTTACGGTGGCTTTAGGTAGTGGTGTTACGGTGCCTCTGGGTAGTGTGGTTACGGTGGCTCTGGGTAGTGGGGGTTACGGTGGCTCTAGGTAGTGGGGTTACGGTAGCTCTGGGTGGTTGGGTTACGGCGGTTCTGGGTAGTGGGGTTACGGAGGTTTGGGTAGTGGGGTTACGGCGGTTCTTAGTAGTGGGGTTAGGCGGTTCTGGATAGTGTGGTTACGGCAGATCTGGGTCGTGCGGTTACGGAGGCTCTGCGTCGTGGGGTTACGGCAGCTCTTGGTGTTGGGGCTACGGCGGCTCTGGATGGTGGGTTTACCGCGGCTCTTGGTGGTGAGGTTACGGCGCCTCTGTGTGATGGGGTTATGGCGCCTCTGGGTGGTGGGGTTACGGCAGCTCTGTGTAGTGGAGTTATGGTGGCTCTGGGTCGTGGGGTTATGGTGGCTCTGGGTCATGGGGTTACAGCGGCTCTGGGTAGTGGGGTTACTGCGGCTCTGGGAAGTGGGGTTACGGCGGCACTGGCTAGTGGGGTAACGGCGGCTCTGGGTAGTGGGGTCACGGTGGCTCTGGGTAGTGGGGTTACAGCGGATGTGGGTAGTGGGTTTACGCTGGCTCTGGGTAGTGGAGTTACGGCGGCACTGGCTAGTGGGTGTACGGCCGCTCTGGGTCGTGGGTTTACGGCGGCTCTGGTTCGAGGGTTATGGCGGCTCTGGGTCGAGGTGTTACAGCAGCGTGGGGTCGTTGGGTTACGGTGGATCTGGGCCATGTGGTTACGGCGGCTCTGTTTCATGGGGTTACGGTGGCTCTGGTTAGTGGGGTTACGGTGGCTCTGGGTAGTGGGGTTACAGCGGCTCTGGGTACTGGTGTTACAGCGGCTCTGGTTAGTGGGGTTACGGTGGCTCTGGGTAGTGGGGTAACAGCGGCTCTGGGTACTGGTGTTACGGCGGCTCTGGTTAGTGGGGTTACAGCGGCTCTGGGTAGTGGGGTTACGACGGTTCTGGGTAGTGGGGTTATGGTGGCTCTGAGTAGTGGGGTTGCGGTGGCTCTGGGTAGTGGGGTTACGGCGGCTCTGGGTTGTGGGGTTACAGCGGATGTGGGTAGTGGGTTTACGCTGGCTCAGCGTAGTGAGTTTATGGTGGCTCTAGGTAGTGGGCTTGCGGCGTCTCTGAGTCATAGGGTTAAGGCGACTCTGGGTAGTGGGGTTAAGGCGGCACTGGCTAGTGGGGGGACGGCGGCTCTGGGTCGTGGGTTTACAGCGGGTCTGCTTCGAGGGGTTATGGCGGCTCTGGGTCGAGGTGTTACGGCAGCGTGGGTCGTGGGGTTATGGTGGCTCTGGGTTGTGAGGCTTACGGTGGCTCTGGGTAGTGGGGGTTACGGTCGCTCTGGGAAATGGGGTTACGGCGGCTCTGGGTCGTGGGCCACCGAAACCCTACTACCCATGCAAGCGTAACCCCACTACCCAGAATCACCATAACCCCACTACCCAGAGCTGCCGTAACGCCACTACCCAGAGCCGCCGTAACCCCACGACACTGAGCCACCGTAACCTCACTACCCAGAGCAAACATAACCCCACAACCCAGAGCCACCGTAAAACGACTACCCAGAGCCGCTGTAACTCCATAACGTCACTAGCCAGAGCCGCCGTAAATCCACTAGCCAGAACTGCCGTAACCTCTCTATCCAGAGCCACCGTAACCCCACTACCCAGAGCCACCGTAACCCCACTACCCAGAGCCACTGTATCCCGATTACCCAGATCACAGTAATCCCACTACACAGAGCCACTGTTACCCCACGACTCAGAGCCGCCGTAACCCCACGACCCAGAGCCACGGTAACCGCCACTACCCACAGCCACCATAACCCCAACTTCCCAGAGCCACCGTAACCCCTACTTCCCAGAGCCACCGTAATCCCACTACCCAGAGCCACCGTAACCACACTACCCAGAGCCGCCGTAACCACACTACCAAGAGCCGCCATAACCCAACTACCCAGAGTCACCGTAACCCCACTACCCAGAGCCGCCGTAACCACACTACCCAGTGCCGCCGTAACCCCAATACCCAGTGCCGCGCAACCGCACGATCCAAACCTGCCATAACCCCAGCACCCTGAGCCGCAGTAAACCCACAAACCAGAGCCGCCATAACAACACTACCCAGAGCCACCGTAAAACCACTACCCAGAGCCGCTGTAACTCCATAACGTCACTAGCCAGAGCCGCCGTAAATCCACTAGCCAGAGCTGCCGTAACCTCTCTACCCAGAGCCACCGTAACCCCACTACCCATAGCCGCCGTAACCCCACTACCTAGAGCTGCCATTACTCCACTACCCAGAGGCGTCGTAACCCCACTACCCAGAGATGCCTTAACCTCACTACCCAGAGCCACCGTAACCCCACTACCCAGAGCCAACGTAACCCCACTACCTTGAGCCGCCATAACCCAAATACCCAGAGCCGCCTTAACCCCACTACCCAGAGCCACCGTAACCCCACTACCCAGAACCGCCATAACCCCAATACACAGAGCTGCCGTAACCCCAATACCCAGAGCCGCCTTAACCCCACTACCCAGAGCCACCGTGACTCTACTACCCAGAGCCACCGTAACTCCACTACACAGAGTCGCCGTAACCCCACTACCCAGAGCCAACGAACCCCCACTACCCAGAGCCACCGTAACCCCTACTTCCCAGAGCCACAGTAATCCCACTACCCAGAGCCACTTGATCCCCATTACCCAGAATCACCGTAACCCCACTACCCAGAGTTACTGTAAGACTACTACCCAGAGCCACCGTAACCCCACTACCCAAAGCCTCCGTAACCCCCACTACCCAGAGCCACCGTAATCCCACTACCCAGAGCCACCGTAACCCCTACTTCCCACAGCCACCGTAACCCCTACTTCCCAGAGCCACCGTAATCCCACTACCCAGAGCCACCGTAACCCCACTACCCAGAGCCGCCATAACCCCACGAACCAGAGCCGCCGTAACCGCATTAATCAGACCCGCCGTAACCCCACTACCCACAGGCACTTTAACAACACATTCCAGAGCCGCCATAACCCCAATACCCAGAGCCGCCTTAACCCCACTACCCAGAGCCACCGTGACTCTACTACCCAGAGCCACCGTAACTACACTACACAGAGACGCCGTAACCCCACTACCCAGAGCCAACGAAAACCCCCCCTAAACAGAGCCACCGTAACCCCTACTTCACAGAGCCACCGTAACCCCACTACCCAGAACCACGGTAAGACTACTACCCAGAGCCACCGTAACCCCACTACCCAAAGCCTCCGTAACCCCCACTACCCAGAGCCACCGTAACCCAACTACCCAGAGCCACTGTATCCCGATTACCCAGAATCACAGTAATCCCACTACACAGAGCCACCGTAACCCCACGACTCAGAGCCGCCGTAACCCCACGACCCAGAGCCATGGTAACCGCCACTAACCATAGCCACCGTAACCCCTACTTCCCACAGCCACCGTAACCCCTACTTCCCAGAGCCACCGTAATCCCACTACCCAGAGCCACCGTAACCCCCACTACCCAGAGCCACCGTAATCCCACTACCCAGAGCCACCGTAACCCCTACTTCCCACAGCCACCGTAACCCCTACTTCCCAGACCCGCCGTAACCCCACTACCCACAGGCACTTTAACAACACATTCCAGAGCCGCCATAACCCCACTACCCAGAGCCACAATAACCACACTACCCAGAACCGCCATAACCCCACTACCCAGAGCTGCCGTAACCTCACTACCAAGAGCCGCCATAACCGCATTAATCAGACACGCCGTAACCCCACTACCCACAGGCAGTTTAACAACACAATCCAGAGCCGCCGTAACCCCACGACCCAAAGCCGCAGTAACCCCACGACCCAGAGTCGCCGTAACTGCACTATCCAGAGCTGCCGTAACCGCACATCCGGAGCCACCGTAAAACCACTACCCAGGGCCGCTGTAACTCCGTAAACCCACAAGCCTGAGCCGCCGTAAATCCACTAGCCAGAGCTGCCGTAACCTCTCTACCCTGAGACGCCGTAACCCCACTACCCAGCGCCGCCGTAACGCCACTACCCAGAGCCGCCGTAACTCCACTAGCCAGAGCCGTCGTAACCCCACTACCCAGAGCCGCCTTAACCCCACTACCCAGAGCCGCCGTAACCCCACTACCCAGAGCCGCCATAACCCCACTACCCAGAGCAGCCATAACCCCAATACACAGAGCCGCCTTAACCCCACTACCCAGAGCCGCCGTAACCCCACTACCCAGAGCCGCATAACCCCACTACCCAGAGCCACCATAACCCCAATACCTTGAGCTGCCGTAACCCCAATACCCAGAGCCGACGTACCCCACTATCCTGAGCCGCATTAACCCCACTACCCAGAGCCACCGTGACTCTACTACCCAGAGCCACCGTAACCCCACTACCCAGAGCCGCCGTAACTCCACTACCCAGAGCCGCCATAACCCCAATACACAGAGCCACCGTAACTCCACTACACAGAGACGCCGTAACCCCACTACCCAGAGCCACCGAACCCCCACTACCCAGAGCCACCGTAACCCTTACTTCCCAGAGCCACAGTAGTCCCACTTCCCAGACCCACCATAACCCCACTACCCAGAACCACTTGATCCCCATTACCCAGAATCACCGTAACCCCACTACCCAGAGCCACTGTATCCCGATTACCCAGATCACAGTAATCCCACTACACAGAGCCACTGTTACCCCACGACTCAGAGCCGCCGTAACCCCAAGACCCAGAGCCACGGTAACCGCCACTACCCACAGCCACCGTAACCCCTATATCCCAGAGCCACCGTAACCCCTACTTCCCAGAGCCACCGTAATCCCACTACCCAGAGTCACCGTAACCACACTACACAGAGCCGCCGTAACCACACTACCCAGAGCCGCCGTAACCACACTACCCAGAGACGCCATAACCCAGCTACCCAGAGTCACCGTAACCCCACTACCCAGAGCCGCCGTAACCACACTACCCAGTGCCGCCGTAACCCCAATACCCAGTGCCGCGCAACCGCACGATCCAGACCTGCCATAACCCCAGCACCCTGAGCCGCAGTAACCCCACAAACCAGAGCCGCCATAACAACACTACCCAGAGCCACCGTAAAACCACTACCCAGAGCCGCTGTAACTCCATAACGTCACTAGCCAGAGTCGCCGTAAATCCACTAGCCAGAGCTGCCGTAACCTCTCTACCCAGAGCCACCGTAACCCCACTACCCATAGCCGCCGTAACCCCACTACCTAGAGCTGCCATTACTCCACTACCCAGAGGCGTCGTAACCCCACTACCCAGAGATGCCTTAACCTCACTACCCAGAGCCACCGTAACACCACTACCCAGAGTCAAATTAACCCCACTACCTTGAGCCGCCATAACCCCAATACCCAGAGCCGCCTTAACCCCACTACCCAAAGCCACCGTAACCCCACTACCCAGAACCGCCATAATCCCAATACACAGAGCTGCCGTAACCCCAATACCCAGAGCCGCCTTAACCCCACTACCCAGAGCCACCGTGACTCTACTATCCAGAGCCACCGTAACTCTACTACACAGAGACGCCGTAACCCCACTACCCAGAGCCAACGAACCCCCACTACCCAGAGCCACCGTAACTCCTACTTCCCAGAGCCACAGTAATCCCACTACCCAGAGCCACTTGATCACCATTACCCAGAATCACCGTAACCCCACTACCCAGAGCCACTGTAAGACTACTACCCAGAGCCACCGTAACCCCACTACCCAAAGCCTCCGTAACCCCCACTACCCAGAGCCACCGTAACCCCACGACTCAGAGCCACCGTAACCCCACGACCCAGAGACACGGTAACCGCCACTAACCATAGCCACCGTAACCCCTACTTCCCACAGCCACCGTCACCCCTACTTCCCAGAGCGACCGTAATCCCACTACCCAGAGCCACCGTAACCCCACTACCCAGAGTCGCCGTAACCCCACTACCCAGAGCCGCCATAACAGCATTAATCAGACCCGCCGTAACCCCACTACCCACAGGCACTTTAACAACACATTCCAGAGCCGCCATAACCCCAATACCCAGAGTCGCCTTAACCCCACTACCTAGAGCCACAATAACCCCACTACCCAGAACCGCCATAAGCCCAATACCCAGAGCCGCCTTAACCCCACTACCCAGAGCCACCGTGACTCTACTACCCAGAGCCACCGTAACTCCACTACACAGAGACGCCGTAACCCCACTACCCAGAGCCAACGAACCCCCACTACCCAGAGCCACCGTAACCCCTACTTCCCAGAGCCACAGTAATCCCACTACCCAGAGCCACTTGATCCCCATTACCCAGAATCACCGTAACCCCACTACCCAGAACCACGGTAAGACTACTACCCAGAGCCACCGTAACCCCACTACCCAAAGCCTCCGTAACCCCCACTACCCAGAGCCACCGTAACCCCACTACCCAGAGCCACTGTATCCCGATTACCCAGAATCACAGTAATCCCACTACACAGAGCCACTGTAACCCCACGACTCAGAGCCACCGTAACCCCACGACCCAGAGCCATGGTAACCGCCACTAACCATAGCCACCGTAACCCCTACTTCCCACAACCACCGTAACCCCTACTTCCCAGAGCCACCGTAATCCCACTACCCAGAGCCACCGTAACCCCACTACCCAGAGCCGCTGTAACCCCACGAACCAGAGCCGCCGTAACCCCACTACCCAGAGCTGCCGTAACCTCACTACCCAGAGCCGCCATAACCGCATTAATCAGACCCGCCGTAACCCCACTACCCACAGGCACTTTAACAACACAATCCAGAGTCGCCGTAACCCCACGTCCCAAAGCCGCAGTAACCCCACGACCCAGAGCCACCATAACCCCAATACCTTGAGCTGCCGTAACCCCAATACCCAGAGCCGACGTACCCCACTACCCTGAGCCGCATTAACCCCACTACCCAGAGCCACCGTGACTCTACTACCCAGAGTCACCGTAACCCCACTACCCAGAGCCGCCGTAACCCCACTACCCAGTGCCGCCATAACCCCACTACCCAGAGCCGCCATAACCCCAATACACAGAGCTGCCGTAACCCCAATACCCAGAGCTGCCTTAACCCCACTACCCAGAGCCACCGTGACTCTACTACCCAGAGCCACCGTAACTCCACTACACAGAGACGCCGTAACCCCACTACCCAGAGCCACCGAACCCCCACTACCCAGAGCCACCGTAACCCTTACTTCCCAGAGCCACAGTAGTCCCACTACCCAGACCCACCATAACCCCACTACCCAGAACCACTTGATCCCCATTACCCAGAATCACCGTAACCCCACTACCCAGAGCCACAGTAAGACTACTACACAGAGTCACCGTAACCCCACTACCCAAAGCCTCCGTAACCCCCACTACCCAGAGCCACCATAACCTCACTACCCAGAGCCACTGTATCCCGATTACCCAGAATCACAGTAATCCCACTACCCAGAGACGCCGTAACCCCACTACCCAGCGCCGCCGTAACCCCACTACCCAGAGCCGCCTTAACCCCACTACCCAGAGCCGTCGTAACCCCACTACCCAGAGATGCCTTAACCTCACTACCCAGAGCCACCGTAACCCCACTACCCAGAGCCACCGTAACCCCACTACCTAGAGCCGCCATAACCCCACGACTCAGAGCCGCCGTACCACCACGAGCCAGAGCTGCCGAAACACCACCTCCCAGAGTCGCCGTAACCCCACTACCCAGAGCTGCCGTAACCCCACTACCCAGAGCCGCCATAACTGCATTAATCAGAGCCGCCGTAACCCCACTACCCACAGGCACTTTAACAACACAATCCAGAGCCGCCGTAACCCCACAACCCAAAGCCGCCGTAACCCCACGACCCAGAGTCGCCGTAACTGCACTATCCAGAGCTGCCGTAACCCCACATCCAGAGCCACCGTAAAACCACTACCCAGGGCCGCTGGAACTCCGTAAACCCACAAGCCTGAGCCGCCGTAAATTCACTAGCCAGAGCTGCCGTAACCTCTCTTCCCAGAGACGCCGTAACCCCACTACCCAGCGCCGCCGTAACCCCACTACCCAGAGCCGCCGTAACTCCACTAGCCAGAGCCGTCGTAACCCCACTACCCAGAGATGCCTTAACCTCACTACCCAGAGCCACCGTACCCCACTACCCAGAGCCACCGTAACCCCACTACCTAGAGCCGCCATAACCCCACTACCCAGAGCCGCCTTAACCCCACTACCCAGAGCTGCCGTAACTCCACTATCCAGAGCCGCCATATCCCCAATACCTTGAGCTGCCGTAACCCCAATACCCAAAGCCGACCTACCCCACTACCCAGAGCCGCATTAACCCTACTACCCAGAGCCACCGTGACTCTACTACCCAGAGCCACCGTAACTCCACTACACAGAGATGCCGTAAACCCACTACCCAGAACCACTTGATCCCCATTACCCAGAATCACCGTAACCCCACTACCCAGAGCCACGGTAACACCACTACCAAGAGGCACCGTAACCCAACCACCCAGAGCCACTGTATCCTGATTACCCAGAATCACAGTAATCCCACGACACAGAGCCACTGTAACCACACGATCCAGAGCCGCCGTAACCCGAAGACCCAGAGCCGCCGTAACCCCACGACCAAGAACCACGGTAACCCCCACTACCCACAGCCACCATAACCCCCACTACCCACAGCCACCGTAACCCCCACTTCCCAGACCCACCGTAACCCCACTACCCAGAGCCGCCGTATCCACACTACCAAGAGCCGCCATAATCCAACTACCCAGAGTCACCGTAACCCCACTACCCAGAGCAGCCCTAACCACACTACCCAGTGCCGCCGTAACCCCACTACCCAGTGCCGCATAACCGCACGATCCAGACCTGCCATAACCCCAGCACCCTGAGCTGCTGTAACCCCACGAACCAGAGCCGCCATAACACCACGACCCAGAGCCGCCGAAACCCAACCTCCCAGATTCGCCTTAACCCCACTACCCAGAGCTGCCGTAACCCCACTACCCAGAGCCGCCATAACCGCATTAATCAGATCCGCCGTAACCCCACTACCCACAGGCACTTTAACCACACAATCCAGAGCCGCTGTAACCCCACGACCCAAAGCCGCCGTAAACCCACGACCCAGAGTCGCCGTAACCGCACTATCCAGAGCCACCGTAACACCACTACCCAGAGACACCGTAACCCCACTACCCAGAGCCACCGTAACACCACTACCCAGAGCCACCGTTAACCCCACCACCCAGAGTCGCCGTAATACCACCATTCAGAGCCGCCATAACCGCCGTAAAAAGACCACCCAGTCACCGTATCCCCACTACCCAGAATCACCGTAACCCCCACTACCCAGAGCCGCCGTAAGCCCACTACCCAGACCCACCATAACCCAACTACGCAGGGTCAGCGTAACCCGACTACCCAGATCCACCGTAACCCCCACTACCCAGATCCACCGTAATGGCTCCACCCAGAGCCACTGTAATCCCACGACCCAGATCCACCGTAACCCCCATGACCCAGAGCCATCGTAACTCCCACTACCCAGAGTCACCGTAACCCCACTACCCAGAGCCACCCTAACTCCCACTACCCAAAGTCACCGTAACCCCACTACCCAGAGCCACCGTAACCCCACTACCCATTCCCACCATATCTCTCACTACCCAGAGTCACCGTAACCACCACTATCCATAGCCACCATAACCCCACTACCCAGAGCCACCGTAAACACACAACCCAGAGCCACCGTTACACCACGACCTTCAGCCACCGTAACCCCCACTACACAGAACCAGCGTAACCCCACTACCTAGAATCACTGTAACCCCATGACCCTGAGCTACCGTAACCTCATTACCCAGAGCCAACATAACCACACTACACAGAACCACTGCAAAACCACTACCCAGAGCTGCTATCACTCCGTAAACCCACTACCCAGAGCCGCCGTAACCCCACGAACCAGAGACGCTGTAACATCACGAGCCAGAGCTGCCGAAACCCCACCTCCCAGAGTCGCCGTAAACCCACCTCCCAGACCCACCGTAACCCCACTACCCAGAGCCACCGTAACCCCCACTACTCAGAGCCACCGTAACCCCACTACCCAGAGCCACCGTAACCCCCACTACCCAGAGCCACCGTAACCCCACTACCCAGAGCCACCGTAACCCAACTACGCAGGGTCAGCATAACCCGACTACCCAGATCCACCGTAACCCACTACCCAGAGCCACCATAACCCCACTACCCAGAGCCACTGTAATCCCACGACCCAGAACCACCGTAACCCCCACCACCCAGAGCCACCGTAACTCCCACTACCCAGAGTTACCGTAACCCCACTACCCAGAGCCACCGTAACCCCACTACCCATTCCCACCATATCTCTCATTACCCAGAGTCACCGTAACCCCCACTATCCATAGCCACCATAACCCCACTACCCAGAGCCACCGTAACCCTACTACCCAGAGCCACTATAACCACACTACACAGAGCTACCGTAATCCCACTACATAGAGCCACCGTAACACTCACAAACCAGAGCCACCGTAACCCCACTACCCAGAGCCACCATAACCCCCACTACCCAGAACCAGTGTAACCCCACTACCCAGAGCTGCCGTAACCTCACTACCCAGAGCCGCCATAACCGCATTAATCAGACCCGCCGTAACCCCACTACCCACAGGCACTTTAACAACACAATCCAGAGCCGCCGTAACCCCACGTCCCAAAGCCGCAGTAACCCCACGACCCAGAGCCACCATAACCCCAATACCTTGAGCTGCCGTAACCCCAATACCCAGAGCCGACGTACCCCACTACCCTGAGCCGCATTAACCCCACTACCCAGAGCCACCGTGACTCTACTACCCAGAGTCACCGTAACTCCACTACCCAGAGCCGCCGTAACCCCACTACCCAGTGCCGCCATAACCCCACTACCCAGAGCCGCCATAACCCCAATACACAGAGCTGCCGTAACCCCAATACCCAGAGCTGCCTTAACCCCACTACCCAGAGCCACCGTGACTCTACTACCCAGAGCCACCGTAACTCCACTACACAGAGACGCCGTAACCCCACTACCCAGAGCCACCGAACCCCCACTACCCAGAGCCACCGTAACCCCACTACCCAGAACCACTTGATCCCCATTACCCAGAATCACCGTAACCCCACTACCCAGAGCCACAGTAAGACTACTACACAGAGTCACCGTAACCCCACTACCCAAAGCCTCCGTAACCCCCACTACCCAGAGCCACCATAACCTCACTACCCAGAGCCACTGTATCCCGATTACCCAGAATCACAGTAATCCCACTACCCAGAGACGCCGTAACCCCACTACCCAGCGCCGCCGTAACCCCACTACCCAGAGCCGCCTTAACCCCACTACCCAGAGCCGTCGTAACCCCACTACCCAGAGATGCCTTAACCTCACTACCCAGAGCCACCGTAACCCCACTACCCAGAGCCACCGTAACCCCACTACCTAGAGCCGCCATAACCCCACGACTCAGAGCCGCCGTACCACCACGAGCCAGAGCTGCCGAAACACCACCTCCCAGAGTCGCCGTAACCCCACTACCCAGAGCTGCCGTAACCCCACTACCCAGAGCCGCCATAACTGCATTAATCAGAGCCGCCGTAACCCCACTACCCACAGGCACTTTAACAACACAATCCAGAGCCGCCGTAACCCCACAACCCAAAGCCGCCGTAACCCCACGACCCAGAGTCGCCGTAACTGCACTATCCAGAGCTGCCGTAACCCCACATCCAGAGCCACCGTAAAACCACTACCCAGGGCCGCTGGAACTCCGTAAACCCACAAGCCTGAGCCGCCGTAAATTCACTAGCCAGAGCTGCCGTAACCTCTCTTCCCAGAGACGCCGTAACCCCACTACCCAGCGCCGCCGTAACCCCACTACCCAGAGCCGCCGTAACTCCACTAGCCAGAGCCGTCGTAACCCCACTACCCAGAGATGCCTTAACCTCACTACCCAGAGCCACCGTACCCCACTACCCAGAGCCACCGTAACCCCACTACCTAGAGCCGCCATAACCCCACTACCCAGAGCCGCCTTAACCCCACTACCCAGAGCTGCCGTAACTCCACTATCCAGAGCCGCCATATCCCCAATACCTTGAGCTGCCGTAACCCCAATACCCAAAGCCGACCTACCCCACTACCCAGAGCCGCATTAACCCTACTACCCAGAGCCACCGTGACTCTACTACCCAGAGCCACCGTAACTCCACTACACAGAGATGCCGTAAACCCACTACCCAGAACCACTTGATCCCCATTACCCAGAATCACCGTAACCCCACTACCCAGAGCCACGGTAACACCACTACCAAGAGGCACCGTAACCCAACCACCCAGAGCCACTGTATCCTGATTACCCAGAATCACAGTAATCCCACGACACAGAGCCACTGTAACCACACGATCCAGAGCCGCCGTAACCCGAAGACCCAGAGCCGCCGTAACCCCACGACCAAGAACCACGGTAACCCCCACTACCCACAGCCACCATAACCCCCACTACCCACAGCCACCGTAACCCCCACTTCCCAGACCCACCGTAACCCCACTACCCAGAGCCGCCGTATCCACACTACCAAGAGCCGCCATAATCCAACTACCCAGAGTCACCGTAACCCCACTACCCAGAGCAGCCCTAACCACACTACCCAGTGCCGCCGTAACCCCACTACCCAGTGCCGCATAACCGCACGATCCAGACCTGCCATAACCCCAGCACCCTGAGCTGCTGTAACCCCACGAACCAGAGCCGCCATAACACCACGACCCAGAGCCGCCGAAACCCAACCTCCCAGATTCGCCTTAACCCCACTACCCAGAGCTGCCGTAACCCCACTACCCAGAGCCGCCATAACCGCATTAATCAGATCCGCCGTAACCCCACTACCCACAGGCACTTTAACCACACAATCCAGAGCCGCTGTAACCCCACGACCCAAAGCCGCCGTAAACCCACGACCCAGAGTCGCCGTAACCGCACTATCCAGAGCCACCGTAACACCACTACCCAGAGACACCGTAACCCCACTACCCAGAGCCACCGTAACACCACTACCCAGAGCCACCGTTAACCCCACCACCCAGAGTCGCCGTAATACCACCATTCAGAGCCGCCATAACCGCCGTAAAAAGACCACCCAGTCACCGTATCCCCACTACCCAGATCCACCGTAACCCCCACTACCCAGATCCACCGTAATGGCTCCACCCAGAGCCACTGTAATCCCACGACCCAGATCCACCGTAACCCCCATGACCCAGAGCCATCGTAACTCCCACTACCCAGAGTCACCGTAACCCCACTACCCAGAGCCACCCTAACTCCCACTACCCAAAGTCACCGTAACCCCACTACCCAGAGCCACCGTAACCCCACTACCCATTCCCACCATATCTCTCACTACCCAGAGTCACCGTAACCCCCACTATCCATAGCCACCATAACCCCACTACCCAGAGCCACCGTAAACACACAACCCAGAGCCACCGTTACACCACGACCTTCAGCCACCGTAACCCCCACTACACAGAACCAGCGTAACCCCACTACCTAGAATCACTGTAACCCCATGACCCTGAGCTACCGTAACCTCATTACCCAGAGCCAACATAACCACACTACACAGAACCACTGCAAAACCACTACCCAGAGCTGCTATCACTCCGTAAACCCACTACCCAGAGCCGCCGTAACCCCACGAACCAGATACGCTGTAACATCACGAGCCAGAGCTGCCGAAACCCCACCTCCCAGAGTCGCCGTAAACCCACCTCCCAGACCCACCGTAACCCCACTACCCAGAGCCACCGTAACCCCCACTACTCAGAGCCACCGTAACCCCACTACCCAGAGCCACCGTAATCCCCACTACCCAGAGCCACCGTAACCCCACTACCCAGAGCCACCGTAACCCAACTACGCAGGGTCAGCATAACCCGACTACCCAGATCCACCGTAACCCACTACCCAGAGCCACCATAACCCCACTACCCAGAGCCACTGTAATCCCACGACCCAGAACCACCGTAACCCCCACCACCCAGAGCCACCGTAACTCCCACTACCCAGAGTTACCGTAACCCCACTACCCAGAGCCACCGTAACCCCACTACCCATTCCCACCATATCTCTCATTACCCAGAGTCACCGTAACCCCCACTATCCATAGCCACCATAACCCCACTACCCAGAGCCACCGTAACCCTACTACCCAGAGCCACTATAACCACACTACACAGAGCTACCGTAATCCCACTACATAGAGCCACCGTAACACTCACAAACCAGAGCCACCGTAACCCCACTACCCAGAGCCACCATAACCCCCACTACCCAGAGTCACCGTAACCCCACTACCCAGAGCCACCGTAACCCAACTACGCAGGGTCAGCGTAACCCGACTACCCAGATCCACTGTAATCCCACGACCCAGAACCACCGTAACCCCCACGATCCAGAGCCATCGTAACTCCCACAACCCTGAGCCATCGTAACCTCACTACCCAGAGCCACCATAACCCCACTACCCAGAGCCACCGTAACCCTACTACCCAGAGCCGCTGTAACACCATAACGCCACAAGCCAGATCCGCCGTAAATCCACTAGCCAGAGCTGCCGTAACCTCTCTACACAGAGACGCCGTAATCCCACTACCAAGAGCCGCCGTAACCCCACTACCCAGAGCCGCCGTAACTCCACTACCCAGAGCCGTCGTACCCCACTACCCAGAGATGCCTTAACTTCACTACCCAGAGCCACCGTAACCCCACTACCCAGAGCCAATGTAACCCCACGACCTAGAGCCGCCAGAACCCCACTACCCAGAGCCGCCTTAACCCCACTACACAGAGCCGCTGTAACCCCACAACCCAGAGCCGCCATAACCCCACTACCCAGAGCCGCCGTAAGCCCAATACCCAGAGCTGCCGTAACCCCAATACCCAGAGCCGCTGTACCCCATTACCCAGAGCCGCCTTAACCCCACTACCCAGAGCCACCGTAACTCTACAACCCAGAGCCACCGTAACTCCACTACACAAGGCCGCCGTAACCCCACTACCCAGAGCCTCCGTAACCCCACTACCCAGAGCCACCGTAACCCACTACCCAGAATCACCGTAACCCCACTAACCAGAGCCTCCGAAACCCCACTACCCACAGCCAACGTAACCCAACTACGCAGGGTCAGCGTAACGCGACTACCCAGATCCACTGTAAACCCACGACCCAGAGCCACCATAATGCCATGACCCAGAACCACCATAACCCCCACGACCCAGAGCCACCGTAAAACCACTACACAGAGCCGATGTAACCCCACTACCCAGAGCCACCGTAACCCCCACTACCTAGAGTCACCGTAACCCCACTATCCATAGCCAGCGTAACCCCACTACCCTGAGCCA
This sequence comes from Narcine bancroftii, assembly GCF_036971445.1. Taxonomy (NCBI): domain Eukaryota; kingdom Metazoa; phylum Chordata; class Chondrichthyes; order Torpediniformes; family Narcinidae; genus Narcine; species Narcine bancroftii. The sequence goes on from NW_027211852.1 coordinate 1,016,215, forward strand.
CCGTAACCCTACTACACAGAGCCACCATAATCCCACGACCCAGAGCCACCGTAACCCCACTACACAGAGCCAACATAACCCCTCCCAGCGTAGAGGCCTTTCTAGTTGGGACGTGCCTTTGTTTTTGATAACTTGAACACAGCTTAAATGTACTTATAAATACCACTGCTACTATTATTCTACGTTCTAAAAAATTCCAAATTCTGAAAGTGACTGGTCCACAGGACGTCGGATAAACGATTGAGCACCTGGAGACAGAAAGAAGAAAGAGTTAGAGAAGAGAAATCAAACTATTGTATAAACACAATATCATAACAGTCAAATGACAACAAGGTCGTAAAAACATCAACAATTATAACATATGGCGAATTGTAAAAAGTAACAAAATTATATAATACGACAAATTCTATCCTCTCCCCTTCTGAGCCACCGTAACCCGACTACCCAGAGCCACCATAACCTCACGACCCAGAGCCACCATAACCCCACGACCCAGAGCCACCATAACCCCACGACCCAGAGCCACCATAATCCCACAACCCAGAGCCACCATAACTCCACTACACAGAGCTGCCGTAACCCGACTACCCAGAGCCACCATAACCCCACGACCCAGAGCCACCATAACCCCACGACCCAGAGCCACCATAACTCCACTACACAGAGCTGCCGTAACCCGACTACCCAGAGCCACCATAACCCCACGACCCAGAGCCACCATATCTCCACTACACAGAGCTGCCGTAACCCGACTACCCAGAGCCATCGTAAGCACACAACCCAGAGCCACCGTAACCCCACTACCAAATGCCACCGTATCCCCACGACCCAGAACCACCGTAAACCCACCACTCAGAGCCACCATAACTCCACTACCCAGAGCTGCCGTAACCCCCCACCCAGAGGCGCGGTAAACCCAGCATCCAGAGCCGCCGTAGCCCCAACACCAAGAGCTGCCGTAACCCCACGACGCAGAGCCTCCGTAACCGCACGACCCAGATCTGCCGCAACCGCACTATCCAGAACCGCCTAACCCCACTACTAAGAACCGCCGTAACCCCACTACCCAAACCTCCGTAACCCCACTACCCAGAGCCGCCGTAACCCAACCACCCAGAGCTACCGTAACCCCACTACCTAGAGCCACCGTAACCCCCACTACCCAGAGCCACCGTAACCACACTACCCAGAAACACCGTAACACCACTACCTAAAGCCACTGTTACCCCCACTACCCAGAACCAGTGTAACCCCACTACCCAGAATCACCATAACCCCACGACCCTGAGCCACCGTAACCTCACTACCCAGAGACAATATAACCCCACTAACCAGAGCCACTGTAAAACCACAACCCAGAGCTGCTATAACTCTGTAAACCCAGTAGCCAGAGCCGCCGTAAACCCACTAGCCAGAGCTTCCGTAACCACTCTGCCCAGAGCCGCCGTAACCCCACGACCCAGAGCCACTGTAACCCCCAGACCCAGAGCCAACGTAACCCCACTACCCAGAGCCACTGTAACCCCACGACACAGTGCCACTATAATCCCACGACCCAGAAGCACCGTAACCCCCACGAACTAGAGCCACCGTAACCCCACTACCGAGTCCCACCATATGGCGCCTCTGGGTCGTGGATTTATGGTGGCTCTGGGTAGTGGGACTTACGGTGACTCTGGGTTGAGGGGTTACGGTGGCTCTGGTTTGTGGAGTTACGGTGGTTTTGGGTAGTGGGGTTATGGTAGCTCTGGGTAGTGGGGTTATGGTAGCTCTGGGTTGTGGGGTGAAGGCGGCACTGGGTAGTGGAGTTACGGCGGCTCTGGGTAGTGGGGTTATGGTAGCTCTGGGTATTGGAGTGAAGGCGGCACTGGGTAGTGGATTTACGGCGGCTCTGGGTAGTGGGGTTACGTTGGCTCTGGGTAGTGGGGTTATGGTAGCTCTGGGTAGTGGGGTGAAGGCGGCACTGGGTAGTTGGGTTACGCCGGCTCTGGGTAGTGGGGTTATGCGGGCTCTGGGTAGTGGGGTTACGACGGTTCAACAATCTCCTCCCTCACCTCCTACAGTCGCCTGGGATCCATCTCATCTGGTCCCAGCCACTTCTCCAACTTGATGCTTTCCAAAAGCTCCACCACATCCTCTCTCTTTTATCTCCAGGCTCAAGCTTTTCAGTTTGCTGCAGGTCATCACTTCAATCACCAAGATCCTGTTCCATCGTCAAGTCTTCATCAACCCCTCTGCTATTTCCTCACTTTCCCATTGTTACACTTGATAGGTCCTATTCTTTCACGTCTTATCCTCTTGCTCTTCACCCACTTGTAGAATGTCTTGATGATGTCGTGGTCTTACAGTTCAAAAATACACGCCACTTTTGAACAAATCTGCTCCTACACCCCCACTTATCTCTACCACTGTGTCAGCAGGATCAAGGCCTGGTCCGACATGTCCTGTGCTGGGAAGGGAGCTGAATCTCATGCTCGGAATCAGAGATTGACAAGAATATGTGTCACAAATTTTGCTGAAACTGAATAACATTAATATTGACTTCTCTGGCTGTCGTTAAGCTCCCCACTTCAATTCTCCCCCATCACCTTCCCCAAGATCTGTCTCTCTCCCCTTTCCCTTTCTCCTTTCCCACAGACATCATCAATGCTCACCTCTCTGTTGGATATGACACCATGACGTGTATGAAATGATTTATACTGAACATTTGGTAGTCATTTCTGTAGTATGTAATGAATAAAGCATTGAGTTAGTTGGCATTGACGATGTGACTCATTATTTACAATGGGGGGCTCGAACATAACAGTGGCGACGAGGATTCAAGAACTCACTCAACCATGACACATTTATCATTTCTAACTCCAGAAGACAGTGAGATGACGGCAGCAGTTCCTGCAGCTCCCTTAGACTAATCCAATGAAGATGAAGACACGTGGGAAGCATCTGTAGAAGGTTTTGACCATCATTGTATTGTACAAGATATGACTGAAAATCCTCCATCCAATAAAAATGGGCATTGTTTTTAACCCTAATGGGAGGAGGCACCTGAGCTCTTAAGATTGCTGACTAGCTCACACATGCCTTCAACGAAAACATCTGCTGAAATCTGTCAAGTGATCGCTCAGCACCTTAACACCCCACCTCCAGCGATGACAGAAAGTCATAAATTTTACCGATGTAAACAACAACACAGAGAGTCTGTCCCCAATTTCATGTAAACTGTCTAGATACAATGCAGTTGGGCAGATCAAAGACGTCAAGAGATCAATTCATAATGGGTTTAGCTGAACAAACGACCCAAGGAAAACAAATTGCAGCACAAAATCTGACACCTGAACTGGCGTTAGACATTGCTACTGCCGCCGAGTCAGTGGGAAGCAATGCAGATTTCTGTCCAAGAGACTTGGCGATCAATAAATCTTGGCGCCAAGATTCTTCCCGGCAGGAACCTGCACGTCAAAAATGTTTTCGCTGTGGGAAGACGAATCAAAGTCCTAATATTTGCTATTTCAAAAAGCCAAATGCCACAAATGCAATGTGAAGGGGCACATCAAAGCAAGATGGCCATTGATTAAACTGAGGAAAGATTACCAGCCAGCCTCCTGAAAAGTACATTTTTGACCAAGAGACGGGAAAAGCCAGACACTGAAATCCGGATACCAATGAATCAGAAGTGGAACCAAACCAAAGTGAACATGTTATCCAAGTAATCCCCATCCGTGGGCCACTAAGAGCCAAATTTTTACATCCATGTCCACATGAACAGCAAACTGATATGGATGGAACTCAATACAGGAGGAGCGGTTTCCCTCAGGCCCAGAACAATGAAGGAGGGCCAGCTACCACACACAGATGCTCCATCTTAAAAACAGTTGTGGGGGAGGAAATACAAGTTCTTGCCAAGTGCAATGTACACGTTAAGTACAAGGATCAATCGAATCAGTTGCCCCTCTATATCACCGAGAGGCCAGAATTGCTCGGTCCTCATGGTTAACAACTTTCACCTGGTTTGGCAAGAAATAGGGAACATAATCAGTCAAAAGAACAAAGAAAAGTGGGATGAACACCTGCAGCGAACCACACATCTCAAACTGGCTCCAATTTTAAAATGTGATGGTAAGGAGATCAAAGCAATCCTGGTGTCTCACCAAGTGGAATTCCTTCAATCCTGAAGTTGTTCCTTCTCTTCAACTCTTCCACCATAAGAAACAACTGTTCTACATCCACTCTGGCCATGCCTGTCAACATTCAAAATGTTTCAATGAGGACCTCCCCCCACATATTCTCCTAAATTCTAACGAGTCCAGGCCGAGAGCCAGCAAACGTTCCTCATGCCATGTATCCCGCTCACTTGTAGCACCAGGCTGTTAGTTTTCCCACAGCTTCCAAGTCCTGCACCATTTCTGTTTGGAAATATATTGCTGGTCCTTCATCATCCCTGGATCTTAATCCTGGAAGACCCCCCTCCCCCACCCTCCTGCCTAAAAGCAGCTTCACCAGAAAGATGGCTGCACTTCAAAAAGGCAGTTCAGCCCCACACTCCCCAAAGCTGAGTGGTAAATACTTGCTTTCAGATCAGATTAGATACGGTTTATTGTCATGTCATCAAACAGAAATGTAATATTGCACATCATCAACAATATTACAGCAGCTATCATCAAGGATCCACACCACACAGCACATGTTCTGTTCTCGCTGGATAGGGTGTAGGGGCCACAAGACTCACACCTCTAGATTCAGGAACAGCCGCTCCCCCTCCACCATCAGACTCCTCAACGACAAACTCAATCAGGGCTTCATTTAAGGACTTTACTTTGCCACTTTATTGATTTTTCCCACTTCTCTTTATTGCACAGTTTGTTTCCATTTCTTTATTTGTTTCCCCAGTGTCCAGTTTTTTCTTGCAATTCCAAGAAGTCGTCATTTGGCCTGGCCCACAAGATAACAAATCTCAGGGTTGTATGTGCGATCATTCATGTACCTTGACCATAAATCTGAATCTGAAATAATTGCCCTCAGTCTGACAATAATGCAGACAAAGATTCACTGTGAGCCTGAACATTGACTGGCTCCCCTAACAGTCAGGCAAAGAGAGGTCAAAGAGAGTCCCTTCACAGTCATTGGGTGACCGTGGATTTGTCTCCGATGCTCCCGCAGCCTCTGCCAGACTCCTGTTCAGTTCAAATCGTGGCCTGTTCCAAACCTACAGCACAGTGAGGAAGTCTTCAAAGCCCAAGGCATACAAAACGTGGATGTTAAACTGATTGGAATCCAGCATCTCAGACAGCAACTCACTTGTACATGAGAAATGACATCTATTCGAGTTGACTTGTTCATGTGAAGTCTTGTTTGACGTCTATCATTTCCATTTCTTAAGAAAGTGCATCCAGAAATGTGAAAAGCTGAGACATGAAACAATGTACCTCAAACAAGTTTAAAGGGATGTCCATCAAATTTGTATTCAAGAATATGCCTTAAATATTGTACCTCCCCATGGTAAAATTCCAATGAGATTCTTGTATTAGCCAGGTGACAGTGTCCACCTGACATTAATACTACTTATTCCCGCTGGTGTGACTCGAATTAAAGCCGTGTCTTGTACTTTGTGGTTCTGTTGGGATTTTTGAACCTCACAGGAGGCACAATGATACAAGGGTAGTTCTATTGCGTCTGTTTCTTCATGGGACTTCGTGTAACCCTTGCTTGGGTTTTTTAAATCAATGGGGAAGAAAAACGTCCTGAAATTTCCATGCAAGAGTGGAAAATCAGTCATATGAAGAAACAATTCTTTGGAAGCAACTTGACAAGAAATTTGTGAGTTTTGAGGTCTGATGGCTCACGCTTCCTCCATAATTGTTTTTGAACAGCAGTAAAGACTATTTTCAACACAAAACTTTCTGAGACTGAACATTAAAATCATCTCTTCAGAATTAATCTTAAAATTTGAATAGTTTGGGTTTTGCCCCATGCGCGCATGCACACAGATTTGCACATCATGTGGATAAGTTAGATTCAAGTTTCGAGTGAAGTAAGAGATTATTAATAAATAAATGATTGTTGTGAAGATACCCTTGCCTTTGTGAATTTCTATTGCTGCTGGTCGAATATTTAACACATTCCCTGGCTTCTTCCCTTTCAACCAAGATTCCCTGACTAATATAAAGCTTAGCAACAATCTCTGCCTTAAATACTCCCAATGACCTCACTTCCACAGCCACCTGTGGGATCAAACTCCACAGATCATGAACCTCTGGCTAAAGAAATTTTTCTGCATCTCTCTTTTAAATTGGCATCTTTTCTCCAGAAATTATACCCTCGTCCTAAAATCCAGGCCATGGGAAACATCCTTTCCCCATTTACTCTGGCCAGGCCTTTCAGCATTTGAACTGCCTCGATATGTTTCCCCTCACCCTCTCCAGCTGATAACCATTCCTCATATGCTAACCCTTTCAATCCTGGTCTCATTCCAGTAAATATTCTCTCAACCCTCTCCGAAGCCAGCACTTCGTTTCTCAAATAAGGCACCAAAACTGTTCCCAATACTCCAAGAGAGGCCTTACCTGTGCTTGATGGAGTCTCAACATCACACCCCTGCTCTTGCCTGCTGTCCCTCTGGAAATGAATCCCAACATCGCATTCACCCTCTTTATAACAGAATGGAATGTTCTAGAACTCATCAGGATGACCAACGGCCTTCATCGCAATCCATCAATAATGGTGATTTCAGGAGGGATTAGAACTTCCCTGGACATTCCATGTTGTCTTTTGAATGTCCCTCTTGTTCCAGCCTCCATGACCACCCTTGGCAATGCATTCCAGGCACCCACCACACTCTGTGGAAAATAACATCTGGCCTCTGTTATCGCCACTAAACTTTCCTCTGCTCGCCTCATCAAGTCTCTCAATAAGCAGATGACCTTTTAGTCTTTATTTCAGATCCTGCTCGTTCTATCCCTGCGATGCTCTCTTTACTATTACATTTTTGGAGAATTTTCTGGATAAAAACTAAATTTTCATAAAATTGAATTATTCCCAATCAACTCACATGATCCTATTTATGACAATATACCATTTAAGATTGTTTATTTTTAATTTTTATTTTTCACACCATAAACCATATTGACCAAGATACATACATTTTCCTTTTCAAATATATAGTATCATTTTCTACCCCACCCCTCCCTCCTCCCATCCCACCCTCCCTACCTCCCCCCCATTCATTTAAAGTACAGAATCTAAGATACATTAAACCAGTCAAACAATGTTGTCATTCAATAAAAATAAACAAGAAATTCCACTGAGTCAATTCTTTTCATTTCCTTCTCCTTCCGTTATTTTAGGTGGTAGATGTCCCCGGTAGGTTTTCTCTATTGTGTTTCATGTATGGCTCCCATATTTGTTCAAATATTTCAATATTATTTCTTAAATTATATGTTATTTTTTCTAATGGAATACATTTATTCATTTCTATATACCATTGTTGTATTCTCAAGTTATCTTCTAATTTCCAGGTTGACATAATACATTTTTTGCTATGGCTAGAGCTATCATAACAAATCTTTTTTTGAGCACCATCCAAATCAAGTCCAAATTCTTTGTTTTTTATGTTACTTAGGAGGAAGATCTCTGGGTTTTTTGGTATATTGTTTTCTGTAATTTTATTTAATATCTGGTTTAGATCTTCCCAAAATTTTCCCACTTTCTCACATGTCCAGATTGCATGAATTGTTGTTCCCATTTCTTTTTTACAACGAAAACATCTGTCAGATACTGTTGGATCCCATTTATTTAACTTTTGAGGTGTAATATATAGCCTGTGTATCCAGTTATAGTGTATCATACGTAACCTCGTGTTTATTGTATTTCTCATAGTTCCAGAGCATAACTTCTCCCATGTTTCCTACTTCCTAATTTGTCCTTCAAGTAGGATCTCAGTTGGTAATATGCCAACACTGTAAATTGAGTTTTATTATATTTATCCTTCATTTGTTCAAAGGATAATAATCTATTTCCTGAAAAACAATTTTCTATTCTTTTGATCCCTTTTTTCTCCCATTCTCTAAAGGAAAGGTTATCTATTGTGAAAGGGATTAACTGATTTTGCGTCATATTAGATTTGGTAATTGGTAATTTAGTTTATTCCTTTCTACATGAATCTTCTTCCAAATATTGAGCAGATGATGTAATACTGGAGAACTCCTACGTTGTACCAATTTTTCATCCCATTTATATATGTTCAGGTATCTTCTTCCCTATTTTATCTAGTTCAATGCCTGCCACATTGACCACCGCCAGTGGGTTGATATCGCCTCAAACCGTGCATCTTGGTGCCTCACAGTTCGGCGGGCAGCAACCTCCTTTGAAGAAGACCACAGAGCCCACCTCACTGACAATAGACAAAGGAGGAAAAACTCAACACCCAACCCCAACCAACCAATTTTCCCCTGCAACTGCTGCAACCGTGTCTGCCTGTCCCGCATCGGACTTGTCAGCCACAATCGAGCCTGAAGCTGACATGGACTTTTACCCCCTCCATAAATCTTCGTCCACGAAGCCAAGCCAAAGAAGAAAGAATGTAGTCCAATTTGGCTTTTCCCTTGTTTGATAAAAATATGATAGGTATCTTAATTGTGCGGCTCTATAATAATTTTTAAAGTTTGGCAGTTGTAAGCCTCCTTGTTTATACCATTCTGTTAATTTATCTAGTGCTATTCTCGGTTTCCCCACTTTTCATAAAAAATTCCTTCTTATTTTCTTTAACTCCTTGAAGAATTTCTCTGTCAAGTGTATTGGCAATGCCTGAAATAGGTATTGTATCCTTGGGAAAATGTTCATTTTAATACAGTTTATCCTTCCTATTAGTGTTAGTGGTAAATCTTTCCAATGCTCTAAATCGTCCTGTAATTTTTTCATTGGTGGATAATAATTGAGTTTATATAGATGGCCGAGGTTTTTATTTATTTGTATACCTAGGTATCTTATTGCTTGCATTTGCCATCTGAATGTCGATTCTTTCTTAAATTTTGAGAAATCCGCATTATTCATTGGCATTGCTTCACTGTTATTTGCGTTAATCTTGTAACCCGACACTTCTCTATATTCCTTCAATTTCTTATGTAATTCTTTTATTGACAATTCTGGTTCTGTTGTATACTATAACATCATCTGCAAATAAACTGATTTTATATTCCTTGTCTTTTATTTTTATCCCTTTTGTTTTATTTTCTGTTCTTATCAATTCTGCTAGTGGTTCTATAGCTAACACGAACAATAAAGGTGATAGTGGACATCCCTGCCTTGTTAATCTCCTTAAATTAAATTGCTTTGATATATATCCATTTACTGTCACTTTCGTCAATGGCCCCTTATATAATGCTTTAATCCAATTAATATACTTCTCTGGTAAACTGAATTTTTGCAATACTTTGAATAAATAATTCCATTCTACTCTGTCAAAGGCCTTCTCTGCATCTAAAGCAACTGCTACTGTTGGCGCTTTACTCCCTTCTACTGCATGAATTAAGTTAATAAATTTACAAATATTGTCTGTTGTTCGTCTTTTTTTAATAAATCCAGTTTGGTCTAGATTTACCATTTTAGGTACATAATCGGCTAATCTGTTTTCTAATAGTTTAGCTATTATCTTATAATCTGTGTTAAGTAATGATATTGGTCTATATGACGCTGGTGCGAGTGGATCTTTCCCTATCTTTGGTATTACTGTAATTATTGCTGTTTTGCATGAATCTGGTAAGCTTTGTGTTTTGTCAATCTGGTTGATTACTTCCAGGAGGGGAGGAATTAATAAATCTTTAAATGTTTTATAGAATTTTATTGGGAATCCGTCATCTCCTGGTGTTTTATTATTTGGTAGTTTTTTAATTATTTCTTGTATTTCTATTATTTCAAATGGTTCTGTTAATTTATTTTGTTCCTCTATTTGTAATTTTGGTAGTTCAATTTTAGTTAAAAATTCATCTATTTTGTCTTCTTTCCCTTCGTTTTCAGTTTGGTATAATTGTTCATAGAATTCTCTGAAGTTTTCATTAATCTCCGTTGGATTTTATGTGATTTGTTTGTCTTTTTTCCTTGATGCCAATACCATTCTCTTAGTTTGTTCTGTCTTAAGCTGCTATGCTAGAATTTTGTGCGTTTTTTCCCCTAGTTCATAATATTTCTGTTTTGTCTTCATTATGTTCTTCTCCACCTTATATGTTTGTAGTGTTTCATATTTTATTTTTTTATCTACCAATTCTTTTCTTTTAGTTGTGTCTTCCTTCATTGCTAATTCTTTTTCTATATTTACTATTTCCCTTTCCAACTGCTCTGTTTCCTGATTGTAGTCCTTCTTCATCTTGGTTACATAACTTATTATTTGCCCTCTGATGAATGCTTTCATTGCGTTCCATAGTATAAACTTATCTTTCACTGATTCCGTATTTATTTTAAAGTACATTTTAATTTGTCTTTCAATGAATTCTCTAAAATCCTTCCTTTTAAGTAGCATGGAGTTTAATCTCCATCTATACATTCTTGGATATTGTCAATATCAAGGGTGAATGGTCCGATAATATTCTAGCTTTATATTCTGTTTTTCTTACTCTATCTTGCATACGAGCTGATAACAAAAATAGGTCTATTCTTGAGTATGTTTTATGTCTACCCGAATAATATGAATATTCCTTTTCCTTTGGGTGCTGTTTCCTCAATATATCCAAAAGTTGCATTTCTTGCATCGATTTCATTATAAATTTGGTCACTTTGTTCTTTCTGTTAATTTTTTTTCCAGTTTTATCCATATTTGAATCCAAATTAAGGGTGAAATCCCCTCCTATTAATATGTTCCCTTGCATGTCTGCTATCTTCAAAAAAATATCTTGCATAAATTTTTGATCTTCTTCGTTAGGTAAATTCCAAAACTCCGAGTATATCTGACATTTTATCATTACATATCTCCCTGCTGGATCTATTATTTCCTCTTCTATTTTAATTGGTACATTTTTACTGATTAATATAGCTACTCCTCTAGCTTTTGAATTATATGACATTGCTGTTACATGTCCTACCCAATCTCTCTTTAATTTCTTATGCTCCATTTCAGTTAAATGTGTTTATTGCACGAATGCTATATCAATTTTTTCTTTTTTCAGTCAATTTAGCAGTTTCTTCCTTTTGATTTGGTTATGTATTCCGTTAATATTTAAAGTCATATAGTTCAACGTAGCCAATACATACTTTGTTTCTCTACCCTTTCCGTTTCCTCATTATCACCTTTCCTTCTTATCCATTTCTGCTTTCTTGTTGTGAACACTTTATAAGACAACATTTCTAAAACATCAAGCATTTCCCTTATTCTCCTATCTAAAATTTCTTTAACCCCATTCTCCCCTCCCCCTCCTGAGTTGCCCTTTATCCCTTGTCGGGCAACCACATCTCCCCTCTCCATTTGGATTTGCAAATTCACTCACAAGCGTCAACTGATATTGCAGTGACCGTAACTCCTCCCCACCCAGCCCCCCCGGAAAAGTTTTCTATTTTCATATATAACAAAGGTCACTCTTTTAATTCCCTCCTTATTTCCTCTGTTCCCTTTCATTCCCTTCTTAATTCTTATCTATACTCTATATATATTCATCTAAATACGGATACACTCATGTACACACATATATACATACACATCTATATATATGTATATATATATATATATATATATATTCCCATATACACACATACATATAGTTCGTGGTCATTTTTACTCTCATTACATGTCTTCATCTCTCTGCTTGTTTTGTAGTTGTTCTGCAAATTTTTGTGCTTCCTCCGGATCCGAGAATAGTCTGTTTTGTTGCCCTGGAATAACTATTTTAAGTACCGCCGGGTACTTTAACATAAATTTATATCCTTTTTTCCATAGGATTGTTTTTGCTGTATTGAACTCCTTCCTCTTCTTCAGGAGTTCAAAACTTATGTCTGGATAGAAAAAAAAATTTTGACCTTTGTATTCCAGTGGCTTTTTGTCTTCTCTTATTTCCTTCATTGCTTTCTCCAATATATTTTCTCTTGTTGTATATCTTAAGAATTTTACTAAAATGGATCTTGGTTTTTGCTGCAGCTGTGGTTTCGGGGCTAGTGTTCTATGTGCCCTCTCTATTTCCATTTCTTCCTGTAATTCAGGTCTTCCTAGGGCCCTGGGGATCCAATCTTTTATAAATTCTCTCATATTCTTGCCTTCTTCATCTTCCTTAAGGCCCACTATCTTTATATTATTTCTCTATTATAGTTTTCCATTATATCTATCTTCTGAGCTAACAGCTCTTGTGCCTCTTTAACTTTTTTATTAGATTCTTCTAATTTCTCTTTTAAGTCCTCTACTTCCATTTCTACGATTATTTCTCGTTCTTCCACATTGTCCACTCTTTTTCCTATCTCTGATATGACCATTTCTATTTTATTCATTTTTTCTTCTGCACTCTTAATTCTTCTTTTTATTTCATTAAATTCTTGTAATTGCCATTCTTTTACTGATTCCATATTTTCTTTAAAAAAAATGTATCCATTGTCCTGCCTTTTCCTTCTTCTTCCATTTCTCTGTTCTTCTTCTTCTTCTTCCTCTGGGTTGGCCATCTGTTGTTTCCTTGATTTCTTTTTGCTCTCTTCTTTCTTGTTCTCGTTGTTTTCTGTGTTCCCTTCCTGTTGCTGTGTTGCAGCTGTCACTCTCAGCTGTGGAGATCAACTCCTCAGCTGTTCCCCCCTCCCGTCAGTGTGTTTTTTTTCATGCGCATCGCGCATGCGCGAGGGACTTTTACTCGTCTGCTTGAGCCATTTTTGTAGTCCCGAGCTCGGGACTTCCACCGACCTTAGGGAGCGGGCTTCTCTCTCCGCAGCGGGCCTCCTTGCACAGGTAAGGCCTTCACCTTCTTCTTCTGACGTTCTTTCTTCTTCTCTTCTTCCCGTTGCTTTCGACTTTTCTCTCTTCGCTGCCATTTTCTTCTCACCTTTAATTTTACTTTGTTTTAATTTTTATTCTTGTACCTTTGTGTTTCGTGTGTTTTTTTTCAACTTTTCCGGAGGGCTGGAATTCCCTGACCGGCCACTACTCCATCACGTGACTCCTCCACCATTTAAGATTGTTAAAGAGCATTTTATTTATTTAGGTGTTAAAATCACCAGGAATTTTAAAGATTTGGTTAAATTAAATTTTGCTCCTTTATTTGTTTTTGTGAAGCAATCTTTTACTAGATGGGCCCTGTTGACTTTGTCTTTGGTTGGCCGTATTAATGCTGTTAAAATGATAACATTATTTAAAGTTTGAAACCTATTTCAAGTTATCCAAATTTTAATTCCGAAATCTTAATTTGATGATATTGATTTGAAGATTTAATCTTTGATGCACCATCAATAATCGCATAAGACTGAAGTGAAACTGATGGGCTTTTATTAACTATAGACTGGAACAGCCGACACCCTCATTGACTGATCGAGGCAGAGTGGAATGGGGAGCAAACAAAGAATTATGGGTAGGATCAGTCTTGGGAGGCATTTCCTGTCAGCAGCACCCAATCACAGCACGACATTGGTTTACCACACCCTTATATTTGGAATGGTGAAGGCATCAGATTGGGCTTCACTTCCAGAAACCTAAGAAGGATGGTGGTCTGATTTTACTATTGGGCACTTAATATTTCTTGTCTGATTTTTTTTGGATTTATTACTTGGATAAATTTTATCATCCACTCTGGGTAGATTTGGAATTGAAATCTGTCTAGAATGATTCCTTTGCTTCTTTGTAGGGTCAGCATGACCTTTTAGACGACCTCAGATCAGTAAGTAGATTTCCAAACCCGTGTCCTATTGTTGCAACCACTTCAACCCAGAGAAAAAGCCTCTGACTATCCAACAATCAATGCCTCTCATTATCTTAAACACCTCTATCAGGTGCCTCTCATCCTCCGTCAGTCCAAGGAGAAAAGGCTGAGTTCACTCACCTGCTTTCATAAGGCACGTTCCCTAAACCAGGCAACATCCTTGTAAACCTACTCTGCACCACATCCTTCCAGTAGTGAGGTGACCAGAACTGAGAACAGTACTCCAACTGGGGTCTGACCAGGGCCCTATAGACAAAGGACCACCCTTGGCAATGCATTCCAGGTACCCACCACACTCTGTGGAAAATAACATCTGGCCTTTCTCATCTCCACTTAACTTTCCTCCACTTGCCTTTAACAGGTGCCCTCTGATTTTTGCTGTTGCTGCCCCAGGGAAGAGGTGTTGGTTCTCCATCCTATCTAAGCCCATCGTCATCTTATGTACTTCTATTAAGTCTCCTCTCTTCCTTCGAGAGGTTCTGTGGTGAGGAGCCAGGAGATGGGTGATCAGCCGTTGTTCTTGGTACAGAGTAACAAGATGGTCAGCGAGGCAAGAGAAAAGTGGGGAATGTCTGGAATGAATCATTCAGGAAGTGATAGCAGGCCATCTAAAGTGATGGTGGGATGAGATAGAGGCAATGGAAATGGTGTTGGATTCAGCTATCCAGTCCTTTTGAGGATGTCATTGTCAGATTAGATGAGTGGGAGCCAGATTGGGTGTTGATCCATTTTAAGGCATTTGGAAAGGTGCTGCACGAGAGACAATGAAACAAAATAGGAGAATGGGTGATTGTGGTTGAGGACTATAATACTGACATGGACTGTGGGTTAGTTCATGGACAGAATATGGACAGTATGGCTGTTCACCAGTCCTTTGCAAACCGGTGGAGGGCAGCTGGCATCATCCCAACTGTTCATAATTCATGTCAGTGATGTGGTAAAGAGGTCCAAATGGAAGCAGGTAGCATTCAAACCTTTGGTGACATGGTGGGAGACAGGGTGGTTGGGAGAGGTGTGGCCAGTGCTGTGCCACAGGGATCAGTGTTGGTCACTGAGGCATGGCTTTAAGATAGGAATGAACATTTGCAGTGCCTGAGGAACGATTTGTTACTGAGAGGGTGATCCATATCTGGAACAAGCTCCCAGAGGAAATTGTGGGGGCAAGCACAATTATGATTTTAATAGATATTTAGACAGATAAATGAATGGGAAGAGCTTGGAAGAATCTGGGCCAAATGCAGGAAATGGGACAAGCCCTTAATGCTAAGTTAGTCAAGGGGGACAAATTAGATGGAAGGACCTATTCCATGCTGTAGTTCACCAGGATTAAGTCAAGTCCAGTTTTTTGGCATCTGACTGTACAAGCACAAGCCGATGAAACAGCATTCTCTGGTCCTCGGTGCAAACATTCAGACATAAAACCAGACATATCACACATAAAAACAAATAATACATATGCAGGAGAAGTATTTTTCTCTGAAGGAAATACTATTTTGTCCAAATTAGAGCCTTGGATGTTAGTGTGAGCAGATCCTTTGGTCATTCACCATTCTCACCGCCTGTGGGAAGGAACTGTTCCTCAGCCTTTTATAACCATATAACAATTACAGGATGAAAACAGGCCACATGGGCCATTCTAGGCCGCACTGATTTAAGTGAACTCCACTAGTTCCACCTACCTGCTCACTGCCAAAAACCTTCACATCCATGTACTCATCCAACCTCCTGTTAAATGACAAAATTGACCCTACTGTAACCACCTCTTCTGAAAGGTCATCCCACTCAGCCACCACTCTCTGAGTGAAGAAGCTTCTTCTTGTGTTACTTCTAACGTTTTGCCACCTAACCCTTAACTTATGACCCCTCGTTCCAATCTCTCATAGCCTCAAGGAGAAGAGACTATTCACATCTACTCTATCTATTCCCTTCATAAATTTATATACCTCTATCAAATCCCCTCTTAACCTTCTACATTCCAATGAATAAAGATCCAGTCTACTCAGACTTTCTCCGTATTCTACATACTCCAATCCAGGCAACATTTTAGTAAATCTTCTCTGCACCCTCTCTACCTTATTGATATCCTTCCTATAATTTGGAGGCCAGAACTGCACACAATATTCCAAACCTGGCCTCAACATTTCCTCCCACCTCCTATATTCTATGATATGATTTATAAGGCCAGCATACCCAAAGCCTTCTTCACCAGCCTATCTACATGAGTCTCCACCTTCAAAGAACGCTGAACCGTTATTCCAAGATCTCTTGGTTCCTCTGCATTCATCAACACCCCCTCCCCTTCACTGCATTTTGTGTATTTTTCCCAAAATGAAGTACATCACACTTCTCTACATTAAACTCCATCTGCCACCATTCAGCCCACTCTTCTAAGCCGTCCAAATCCTTCTGCAGTCCACAAAAACCCTCCTCATTATCCACAACACCCCCACTTTTGTATCATCCACATATTTACTCACCCATTTTATCACCCCATCATCCAAATCATTCATGTAAATGATGAACAATAAAGGACCCAAAACCGATCCCTGAGGCACACTGCTGGTCACTGACTTCCATCCTCACAGACAATTGTCCACCATGACAATCTGGTGCCCATCTGACTACCTCAACATCTATCCCTAGTGACTGAACCTACCTCACCATGTGGAACCTTATTGAAAGCCTTACTGAAATCTAAACAGACCACGTCTACTGCTCTACCTTCATCAACTTTTCTACTCACTTCCTCAAAAAATTCAACAAGATTTGTCAAACATAACTTCCCATCACAAACCCATGTTGGATGGCACTGATCAATCCCTGCCCCTCTCGATACTTATACATATTATCCCTAAAATTACTTTCCATTAGTTTACCCACCACCGATGTCAAAATTACTGGCCAATAATTGCTGGGCCTACACCTTAAGCCCTTTTTAAACAGAGGAACCACATTTGCAACACGCCAATCCCACGGCACCACACCCTCCTCCAGTGACTGTGGAAAAATCACTGTCAGAGCCTTTGCTATTTCCTCCCTGACTTCCCTTAAGGTCCTGGGGAAAATTCCATCGGGATCTGGAGACCTATCCAGCTTTATATACCTCAGAAGTTCGAACACCCCACTCTTTTCTGATCCCTATGTTTTCCATAACTACCCCTTTTGCCTCACTTATCCTACACAATTCCATAGCCCTTTCCCTACTGAATATCGATGAGAAGAACTCATGCAATATCTCCCTAATCTCATTTGGCTCCTCACATGCTCCGATTCTCCAGTGGACCAATTCTATCCTTCACTCTCCTTTTGCTATTCACATAGCATAAACCCTTTGGATTTACTTTCACTCTATTCGCTTTTCCCACCTTGTACCTTCTTTTTGCTTTCCTAATTTCCTTCTTAAGCTTCTTTCTACAATGTCTGTATCTTTCAAGCATCTCGTCCATCCCTTGCTTCCTGTATTTAATGTAAGCCTCCCTCTTGTCTTGAACCAACTTCCTAATCTCTCTTGAAAACCACAGCTCTCTTGAACATCTGGCCCTGTCTTCTATCCTTACAGGAACATAAAGATTCTACATCTTCAAAATCTCACTTTTAAATGTCCTCCAATTCTCCTCCACCTCCTTCCCAAAAAAAACAAATCAGCCCAAACAACACCCTGCAAATCCCTTCTCATTTTATCAAATCTGGCTTTCCCCCACTCAAAGACCTTCATCATCGGACCAGACCTATCCCTTTCCATAATTATGCAGAAACTAATGGTACCATGATCACTGGATCCGAAGTGCTCCCCAACATTAGGTCCAACACTGCCCCCTCTCTCATGGATATCTCAACGTATTGCTGCATCAAGCTATCCTGCACACATTTGACAAATTCTAAGCTACCCAGGCCTTTCACTGACGGCGTCTCCCAATCTATATTCGGAAAATTAAAATCCCCAACTAACACAACTCTGTGCTTATTGCACACCTCAGCTATTTCCTTCCACATTTGCTCCTCTAGTTCTCACTCCCCACTAGGTGGTCTATAATACACCCCTATAATTGTAACCTCACTTTTTCTATGTTTTCATTCCACCCACACCGCCTCCCTCGACAAGCCCTTCAATCTATCACGCCTCACCACTGCTGTAATATTTTCCCTGACAAGTAATGCCACACACCCCCTTAACCCTCCCCCCCCCCACCCCTCCAATTCTCTCACATCTAAAGCAGCAAAATCCTGGAATATATAAGTGCCAATCACATCCCTCATACAAACACATCTCACTAATATCCACCACATCATATTGCCAAGTGTCTATCCCACCTTCAGCTCGTCCACCTTACTTTTGATAGAGTTGAATGGAGATACTTGTTTGAAATTTTGGAAAGGTTCAATTTTGGTTTTGGACTGAATTCCTGGATTAAGTTACTTTATTTTAAACCAACTGCAGTAGTTATTACGAATGATCTCAAATCTTCCCCACTCACATTGTTTCGATGTCCCCTCACACTTCACTTTTTAATCTGGTGTTAGAACCCCTTGCAATTGCACTCCATAATTCAAATGAGATTCAAGGAAGAGATGAAGGACATCGTCTCTCTGGATGCAGATGATCTTTTAGTCTCTATTTGAGATCCTGCTCGTTCTATCCCTGCAATGCTCGCTTTACTATCACATTTTGGGAGGGTTTTCTGGATATAAACTACATTTTCATCAAACTGAATTATTCCCAATCAACTCACATGATCCTATTTATGACAATATACCATTTAAGATTGTTAAAGAGTATTGTACATACTTAGGTGTTAAAATCACCAGGAAATTTAAAGATTTCTTTAAATTAAAATTTGCTCCTTTATTTGCTTTTGTGAAGCAATCTTTTACTCGATAGGCCCTGTTGACTTTGTCTTTGGTTGGCCATATTAATGCTGTTAAAATGATAACATTACTTTGTCATATACCTATTTCAGCTGTCCCAATTTTTATTCCGAAATCTTAATTTGATGATATTGATTTGAAGAATTAATCTTTGATGACTAATCAAACTGATGGGCTTTTATTAACTATAGACTGGAACAGCTGTCAACCTCATTGACTGATCAAGGCAAACAAAGAATTATGGGTAGGATCGGTCTCGGGAGGCATTTCCTGTCAGCAGCACCCAATCACAGCAGGACAGCGGTTTACCACACTATTATATTTGGAATGGTGAGGGCATCAGACTGAATCAGCTTCATTTCCAGAAACCTAAGAAGGAGGGAGGTCTGACCTTACAGAATTTGAGATTTTGCTATTGGGCACTTAATACTCGCTGTATGATTTTTTGGGTTTATGACTTGGATAAATTTGATTGTCCACTCTGGGTAGATTTGGAATTGAAATCTGTCCAGAATAATTCCTTAGCTTCTTTTTAGTGTCAGCGTTACCTTTTAGACGATCTCTTGTTGCGATAATTCCCATCTTGGGAAAAAGCTTCTCATTATTCACATCATCAATGCCTCTCATCATCTTAAACACCTCCATCAGGTCCTCTCATCCTCTGTCAGACCAAGTTGAAAAGCCCGAATTGACTCACCTGCTTTCATTAGGCATGCTCTCTAAATCAGGGAATATCCTTGGAAATCTCCTCTGCACCCTTTCTATGGTTTCCACATCCTTCCAGTAGTGAGGTGACCAGAATTGAGCACTCTACTCCAACTGAGGTCTGACCATGGCCCTATATCACTGCAACATTACGTCGTGCTCCTAAATCCAATTCCACGATTAATCAAGGCCAATACACTGATCAGCTTCTTAATCACGAAATCAACCTGCACAGCTGCTTGAGTCTCCTATGGACTCGGACGTCAAGATCCCTCTCATCCTCTACCCTGCCAAGAGTCTTCCCATGAAAACTATATTCTGCCATCTTTTAACAAACGGTTTAAAGACAGCTCGGAGGAGTTGGCAGCAGGACTAGGCAGCAGTAACATGTGGGAGAGCACTGTGTCTCCACTGGCTGAACACGCTGGATCTGTACAAATGACAACGCTGCCATTTCTCAACACAGTTTGCCAGTGATATCTGATCCCAAGAGACGAGGGATGGACACTGTAGAGAGTTGATAGTGGAATCAGTGGCCAAACCTAGTGGCTGAGGACATCAGCATATGTGGGGGCTGCACAGTTGGTATCTTGGGGCAGAAAGGGCGAGAGGAATATTATTCATCCTAGCTCTGCCTCTCAGAATCTTGTAGACCTCTATTAAGTCTCCTTTCATCCATCTTCACTCCAAAGAGAAAAGTGTCAGCTCTGGTTAAGACTTATTTTCCTATCCAGGCAAGCTCCTGGGAACTCTGTTCTGCACCCTCTCCATAGCTTCCACATCCTTCCTATAATGGATGATGGTAGATGGGGAGAGAGGGGGTGGGACAGATGATGGATGGAATCTGCAGTTCTATATCCTCACAGTCACATCAAAGTGAGGTTAATTACTCCCTGACCAACAGGTGATCTCTCTCGGACCAACAGGTGAAATGACCCTGACCTACGTGTGACCCCTGTCCAATAGGTGACCACTCTCAGATCAAAAATGACCTTTCCCTAACCTACAGGTGACATCTGACCAACAGGTGACCTCTGAACAGCAAGAGACATCTCCCTGACCTACAGATAACCCATGACTAATAGATGACCTCCTGAACAAAAGGAGACCTCTCCCTGACCCACAAGTGACCTCTCAACCACAGGTAACACCTTCCTGACCAACAAATGACCCCCTGACTAACAGGTGACTTGACCAACAAGTGACCATTGCTTGACCAACATATGACCCTGACCAAAAGGTGATGTCTCCCTGACTAACATGTAGACTCCTTCCTGACCAATGTAGACTCCTTCCTAACCAACAAGTGACTCTCTCTGACCAATGGATCACCCCAGGCTAACAGGGGACACTTGACTAACATTTGATTCCTGAACAAGATGACCCCTGACCAAAAGCTGACCTTGAACAACAGCTGATCTCTGACCAACAGGTGACCCTTAACAAACAGGAGACCTCTCCCTGACCAACAGTTCATTTCTCCCTCATCAGCATCTGACCACTGACCAACAGTTGACACTTGACCCATTGGTAACCCTTGGTCAATATGTGGTCCCTCTCTCATGTATAAAAACACCTGACCTTCTCCAGCAAACCATCAAAGTCAGTCTCCTGGTTCATCTTTTGTTTTTAGGTAAGCAAGAACCCTTTAATGACTTTTTTGTGCACTCTTCAAGGCCTTGCCAAAAGGAATCAAGAGTCAGTATGTCTCTTGCTGTTGCTTTAAAGACAATAGTCTATTCAACCTTAATGTCAATTCAGTTAACACCAACTTTTGAAATCTCCAGTAGTGTTCTTCACAACTTCTGCAAAGTCACTGTGGATATAAATTCTTCAGTATTTCAAATAAGATCTGCTTTAAAGTGTGTGTATGTACATAACCTGCTCTATGTTTCCCAATTTATCTCCCAAAAATATTATCTCCCAAAAACAAAAGGCAGCAGAATGTTGTGAACTCAGCCAGTGCCACCATGGGCATTAGTCCCCACTCCATCGAGGACATCTACAAGAGGAGGTGGCTCAAGAAACCAGCCTCGATCCTCAAGGACCCCCACCACCTGGGCCATGCCATCTTCTCACTGCTACCATCGGGACAGAGGTACAGAAGCCTGATGAACACCCAACAGCACAAGGACAGCTTCTTCCCCTCTGCCCACAAGAGCCCGATAGCTATTTAATTAACACTGTTCTTGAAGGTTGGGGTGGGGGGAGGGGGTGTTAGGCAGAAGGTTTGTGAACTACGACCACCTGCAACCTTGAGGCATGGCCTTGTGACCCTCGCTCTGCCAGTGCTGTCAGGCGTGGGTTCGGCCGTAGTTGGAGCATGCTGGGAGCAGCACCGTGCATGCTGGGAGCAGTGCCAGGCATTCTAAGGGCAACAAAGTGCCGACTGTGATGGCTATTTTTGTGAGAACAGCCTTCTACTCAAAACAGAGATGCTGCATGAGGGAGAGTTGACTGTTGAAGAGGTTTGTCAGTTGTCACCTCAGTGGCTGGCATATTCAAAGTGTTTTATTCTGTGTAACAAGGCAATAAACTGATAACATCTATGAAGAAGGTGACAGTATTGTGAGCCTGCATTATTTCAAAGCCTCTGGTTCCTGCTGGCTGTCTTGCCGACTCCTGATACATATTTTTACAGGATGCAACTTCATCCATTTCTGAGTGGTTCCCTCAATTCCAGATCTCTCAAGGTTGCCCTTGCAGGTTGATAGGATCGTTCAGAAGGCTTAAGGTATTCTGGCCTTCATTAGTTGGGGATTGAGCTCAAGAGTTGAGAGGTCACGTTACAGCTCGAGAAAACTCTGGTTAGACCACAATTAGAATATTGTGTTCAGTTCTGGTTTCCTCATTACTGGAAGCTTTGGAGAGGGTAAATGTAAATGTTCCACTATCATCATGTAACACTACATTTAGAATGTAACATACATGAAATTCTTTAACTTTTTTCTACCGGAAGGCGCCCCTCAGAATCCTACAGCACCGGGTGTCCCAAGGCAGTCTCCCCTCCAAGTCCTGACCAGTCCTGAGCCTGCTTCGCTTCCAAGATCAGGCAATCTCAGGCGTATTCAGGCTATTAGGGTGCAGAGGAGATTTATGAGGAGGTTGCCTGAACTGTAAAATGAGGCAAGCTAACAGAGCTAGGGCTTTTCTCTTTGGAGTGAAGAAAGATAAGTGGTGACAATAGAGTCCTACAAGATTATGAGGGCATTGGTAGGGTGGACAGGCGGCAGCATTTTCCTGGGGTGAGAGGAGCAAATACCAGAAGACAGAGAGGTGTTAATGAGACTCTTTCTCAGAAAGGATGTGATGTTGTTGGAGATGGTGCAGAGATTTACTACGATGATTCCTGGAATGCAGGGGCTGGCGTATAAGGAACATTTGGCACCACAAGGGTTGTATACTTTGGAGTATAGATGAATGCAGATTAGATGTTTCCCTTAATAGGTGAATTGAGGACAAGGGTCATCGTCTTAAAATTAGAAATTATTCATAGAGGAGGAAGAACTTCTTTCGTCAGAGGGTCGTGGATCTGTGGAACTCACAGCCGCACAAGGCAGTGGAGGCCAGATCACGAGGAGAATTTAAATAGGAAATGGATAAGTATCTCATTAGTAAGGGTATCAAGGGACCTGGGGAAAAGGCTGGAAATCAGGTGTTCAGCTGAGTGTAGAGTCATGGAACAGACTCGATGAGCCTAGTGACCTGCTTCTGTCCCTTTACATTGTGATCAGATTTCCGAATGTTCAACAAACCATAGACACGATCTCATATTCTCTTCTTTTGAAAATGTAATTTATAGCAATATTTGCACCTATGATACTGCTGTGGAACAATAAATTGCGTGAAATGTTCATGAGAATAAATTCGGATCTGGATCCTGCATTGTTCCAAAACAAGGTCTAATTAATAGAGTAGACATGCTCCATTTGTGTCTGGTGGACTTTGCTTATTGTTGTACACTACTCTGATCTTGAATGATTAATGCCAGTGTAAGTTTGTTGTCTGTCTCAGTTGCTATTGTATGTGTGTGTGGGCAACTTCCAAAATGGCTATCCCCATGGTTTGCACGCAGTCGCCGTCGGAGTTGACGTTAACCCTATCCGTCGTGCTCTGGCCCCCACTATGCTATTTTCCACGACTAGAAATGGGGCCGGAGGTGACACAGTCCAAGTTGGCGATGGCCGTTGTTCACATGAAGCACTGGAAGGGTAAGATCTGGCCCTACGCACTTATGCTTAGGGTCCCTTTCTTCCGCAGCTGAAACTGGCTGCGCTTCTGGCATGTCAGCTCTTTCATGGATGCTTTATCTGGGAGTGAGATGGGTAGAAGTTGGGGAATATCTTTGATAGGGTTAGACCATAAGATTTAATGCATGCAGTTACCAGCTTCTGGAGTTCTGTTTTGATTTTCAGAGAGATTTTGTGACCCTTTAGGCTGTGAAGTTCCTGCTGCATTTCAGTCAATGGAAATCATTTCGAGACTGGACTGGGGCTGTGCCAACAGAGAGGCTGGGTCGAGGGGAACTGTTCACCCTGGAATGACAGATGCTGGGGGTGACTTGAGAGAGGCTTAGAAAATAGAAAGGACATGTGCCAAGCATAGAGAAATGTAATGTATTAATATGAACGTTACAGTCTGGTGTCCCATGACACACTTGACTCCAATCACACCTAATTAACCTGCCAACCCTGCATGTTTCAGAGGGTGGGAGGAAACCGGAGAACCCGGCAAAAAGTCACAAAGGTCATGGGGAGGAAGTACAAACCCTTCACACCCCAACCAGGGGACACAACACAAACTCTGCCCACGTCACTCTTCACTCTGTCCTTTCATTTACACTTGTGGCTGCTCTCACTCAATCCCTCTGCTCATTAAACAGTTCTCCTGTCCCATTTCAGATTCAAGATTCCTTTGTTGTAATATGGCACGAGATTTGCTTTAATCCGTCCTAAGTCACAGAGCAGCAGCAATCATCAAGGATCCGCACCACCCA
The DNA here is from genome assembly GCF_036971445.1 of Narcine bancroftii. NCBI lineage: Eukaryota > Metazoa > Chordata > Chondrichthyes > Torpediniformes > Narcinidae > Narcine > Narcine bancroftii. The sequence goes on from NW_027211852.1 coordinate 1,040,647, forward strand.
GCACACGCTCTTTTCTCACTGCTACCATCAGGAAAGAGGTATTGGTGCCACAAGCCCTGCACCACCAGGTTCAGGAACAGCTGCTCCCCCTCCATCATCAGACTCTTCAACCACAAACTCAATCAGGGACTCATTTAAGAATTCTTAATTGTGCACTTTATTGAGTTTTTCTTTTATTCTCTCTGTATTGCAGTTTGTTTACATTTATTATTTGCTTACAGTTAGAACCATAGAACACTGCAGCACAGAAAACAGGCTGTTCAGCCCTTCTAGTCTGTTCCAAAATATTATTCTGCTCGTCCCATTGACCTGCACCCAGTCCATAACCCTCCAGATCTCTCCCATCTGTGAATCTATTCAATTCATTCAAGAGTGAGCAGGCATTCACGATGACAGATGGCAGTTCATTCCACACTCCCACCACTTTCTGAGTTCCCCCTAATGTTCCCCCAAATCCTTTCTCCTTTCACCCTAAAGCCATGTCCTCTCCTCATCTGTGGAAAGAGCCGACTCTCATTTACTGTCGATTCCGCAGAATTTTGTAAACCTCGATTAAATCTCTCCTCATTCTTCGACGCTACAAGGAATAAAGTCCTAACCTGTTTAATCTTTCCCTATAACTCAACTCCTGAAGACCTGGCAACGTCCTAGAAAATCTTCTCTGCCCTCTTTCAATCTTACTGATATCCTTCCTGTAGTTAGACCCAGAACTGCACACAATACTCCAAATTTGGCCTCACCAACATCATATACAACTTCATCATAACTTCCCAACTCCTCGATCAATACTTTGATTTATGAAGGCCAAGATGCCAAAGCTTTCTTTACAACCTTTAGTTCTTTACATGAGAACATTGAGTCCAGTTGTGTTTGCATGACCAATAAGTGGTAATTCTGCCTGACCCACAACAAAAATGATCTGAGGGTTGTATGTGATGTCATGTATGTACTCGGACAATAATTCTGAAATCTGAATGTTCCTGAGACTGGGGGCTTTGAATTAAAGGAGAGGTTGGATAGACTGGGACTGTTCTCCTTCGAGTGTAGGAAGCTGAGGGGGACCTCAGAGATCTTGAAATCTTACGGTAATTTGCCTTTTTTCCCAACAGGTAAAATCAGAGGACATAGATTTAAGTTGAGAGGGGAAAGATTTAAAAAGGACCTAAGGGACATCATTTTCACCCAGAGGGCGGCGGGGCGAGTGGAACGAGCTGCCAGAGGGACTATTGTAATGTTTTAAGGACATTTACCCAGGTACAGATTCACAGGGATATGGGCTAAATGCAGGTGAATGGGACCAGTTGAAGAGGACAACTTGGGTATCAGGGTCGAGCTGGTCTGAAGGGTCGGTCTCTGTGGATTACAATTCCACGAGTCTCTGATATCAGTGACTGCACAATCTCTTCCATAGAAAACTCCAGCAGAACAACAGGCCTTTTGACCCTTTTAGTCTGTGCTGAACTATTATTTTATACAGATCAAACTGACCTGCACCTGGAACATAGCCCTCTCATCAAGGTACAAGCCCAAAGTTTTATTAACTATTAAAATCAAGCCGGCATTCACCACTTCAGCTGGCAGCTGGTTCCACTCTCCCACCACTCTCTGTGTGAAGAAGTCCCCCCCCAAATGTTCCCTTTCAACATTTCACCTTTCATACTTGACCCATGCCCTCTGGTTCTTATCTCACCTTAACTCAGTGGATAAAAAGCCTGCTTGCATTTGTTCCATCTACATCGCTCAGAATTCTGTGTCCATGTAAGCAGAACAGTGCAGCGGAAGCGTGCTGGGCCCACATCCCAGAGGGCGATGGATCTAGATATTCTTTGGGTGCCATGGTTGGCTTAGCAGTTATCACAACTCTTTTGAGTGCCAGCGATTGGGCCCAGGGTTCAAATCACGTGCTGTCTGCAAAAAGTTTATACTGTGAGAGATTATGCTATATTTTATATTGGTTATAGATATGTTTTAAAATGAGATAAATTGTGGCAGGTTTTTTAGTGTAGGTCACATACAAACACTTCAAAACAGATCTCATTTAAAATGCCAGAGCTCTCCTCAAGGCAGACAGTCCAGGCTCCGGGTGCCTTTGCAAAAGCTTTGAAGAATGGCTATAAGGATTTCACAATTACGGGTTAATTCGACCTGCTGTGGAGTGATGGATTATTGTTTTGGAAAGCAGCAGATGGACAAACTCAGAGGATTAGCACTGGTGCCGCAGTCAGTGCAGTTGGCTGTTCCCAGAGGGTCATGTGGTTTTCTCTGTGTGTGTGAGAGAGAGAGAGAGAGAGAGAGAGAGAGAGAGAGAGAGAGAGAGAGAGAGAGAGAGAGAGAGAGAGAGAGAGAGAGAGAGAGAGAGAGAGAGAGAGACCCTGGTCAAAGCCCTTGTGGTCCACACAAGAGGAGATGTCTGGCTGTATAATGTTTCACTTGAAATAAGGGAAACTTAAAAGGAACAGTGTGGTGACCTGTCTGATGATACGCTGCAGTACCTAACTCGGCCACTAGGTGGCGTAGAGACTCGGCACCCGGCCTAATGACATACATCTCTCTCTCTCTCTCTCTCTCTCTCTCTCCCCCTCCCTCTCTCTCATGACCCCCGGGACCATTGTAAACACAGCAAGCAGCCAACTAGATCTTTATGTGAGTGAAATAAAGCTGTGTGGCCCCAAATACTATTGTGCCTGTGTTTTCCTTTGGTGTATCCTGCCACAATTTTTTCCACTCACATAAAATTTGAGTGATCACACCCAAGGACGACGAGGAGATCGAGGAGGAGGACAAGCCTTTCATGGTTCAGATGTGTGCGAGCCCCCCCCCCCCCCCCAAACCTGGTGGAGTTTAGCTCAGACACGGGGATCAGAGTGAGGACGCCAGACCCTCAGCGGACATCTACCAGGTAACGCCATTCACCAGGGAGTCCCACATCCATCAATGGAAGCGACAGTCTCCAGCCCCAGCACGATCGGGGCGCTTAGAAATGAATCAACGGCAGCACTGGATGCTACGGCCGGAAAGGCTGGAACTAGACCCCTGAGACCCCTGCATACGCATGCATTTCAGCCGCTGCAGACATCGTTTCCTGAACCATGCTCACGTGATGATGCCCACTGCCCACCCAGAAGACCTTTTCATGCTGCTGGTGGCCCAGTTGGGAGACCTCCTGTACATGTTAGTCCAGAACTGTGCCTCAGGGAGGCTATGTACATTCTCCAGTTCCACCATCTCCAAGGGGGAGGAGAAGTTCACACGAGACACCGTCTCCTGACCAGAAGACAGCAAGCAGGGGAGTCTTCCGGGATTTTATGCTCTCAGTAAGAGCCCCAGCACGGGCATATAACTTCTGTGCTAGAATCCCACAGCAAATAGCACAGGACCTGATGAGGGACACGCTGGTGGCGGGGGTCCGGTCAAACAAAATCTGCCAGCGGCTATTAGAACAAAGCACGGTGTCTCTGGAAGAGACTTTTAGGGTGGCAAAGGCAATGGGAGATGGCTAGAAACAACCTTGGGGAATACCTTCCCAACCATAGTGCCAAGCACACCATTCCAACTCTGCTAGATTCGCTGACACCCCGCCAAGATCGGGCCGAGAATATAGAGATGACAACGGCTGCAGCAATGGCAGCTCAGCCAGATGTGACCTATAGATGCCAGTTCTGTGGCCAAAGCCCCCACCCCTAGGACGCTGCCCAGCAATAGACGCGGACTGCTCGAAACGTAGAAAACAAAGCCATTATGCTCGGGTCTGCAGGAGACCATGAGCGACCACCAAGACACATTGTCATGTAAATCGGCGGCAGGATAGCTCTGGTTTTCCCCAGGTCAGCCAGGAAGGAATGTCATGTGCACCCAGAGGGAGCAGCTACCTTGAACCTGGGATCCAGAGGAGGAACGCCACCATGACGGAGATCTTGAGGAGAGCGAGGAGAGCACAATGGATTCCCTGAGGATCAATCAGATGAGTCCACACAATTTGTCAGAGGCTATGGTCTCCGTGCGGCAGTGACAGTGACACGAGGTACAAAATGTGAAGATGGACTGCAGACTGAGTCTGATACTGTGACACGAGGTTCAGAGTGGGGAGCATGTTTAATGGTGATGTACGGCAATCTTTGCCAGATACTGTGACATCAAGTTTAGAGTGGGGAGAAGGGCCAACGGTGATGTACGACACCGGGTTCATAGTGGGGAGGTTTATCAGTGAAGTACGCGAAACTGACATATACTGTGACACCAGGTTCAAAGTGGGCAGAAGGTTTAAAGGTGTTACACAATACATTTTTGCAAAACCAGCGACACCGGTTTTACAATAGTGAGAAGGTTTAACAGTGATGTACGATAAACTGCAGCAGAAACTGTGATACCAGGATCGCAGTGGGAAGAAGGTTTAACGGTGATACAGGATACACTGTTTCAGAACCAGTGACACCGGTTTTACAGTAGTGAGAAGGTTTAACAGTGATGTACAGTAAACTTTGGCAGATAATGTGACACCAGGTTCACAGTGCGGAGAAGTTTTAACCGTGATGTATGGTAGACTGAGACGGATACTGTGAGACCAGGTACACATTAGTGAGACGGTTTAACAGTGAGGTTCAATGAACTGTGGCAGGTAATGTGATACCAGGTTCACAGTGCGGAGGAGATTTAAGGTGACACGCGATACATTGTTGCAGAAACGGAGACACGGAGTTAACAGAGGGGAGAAATTTTAATGGTGAATTTCGGGAGATTGAGGCAGATATTATTTCACTGGGTTCACAGTGGGGAGAAGGTTTCACGGTGATGAATGGTAGAATGAGGCAGACACTGTGAAACCGGGTAAACAGTGGGGAGAAGATTTAGCAGTGATATACAGAAGACTGAGGTAGATATTGTGACACCGTGTTCGGGAGAAGGTTTATCAGTAATGTAAGATAAACAGGGGCAGATACTGTGACAACAGGTTCATAGTGGGAAGGAGGTTTAACAGTAATACACAGGAGACTGAGACAGATACTGTGAGACAGGATTCACAGTAGTGTGAAGGTTTAACAGTGATACAATAAACTGTGACATATACTGTAACACCAGATTCATAGAGGGTAGAAGTTTTATTTTTGATGTGACAGTAGATTGAGGCAAATAGTGTGACATCGGGTTCACAGTAGTGAGACGGTATAACATTGCCGTATGAAAAACTATATCATATACTGTGAAAACAAGTACACAGTGGAGAGAAGGTTTAATGGTGATATACGGTAGACTGAGACAGGTAATGTGACCCTGGGTTCACAGTAATGAAAGGTTTAATAGTAATTGACGAAAAACAGTGTCAGATACTATACACCCAGGTTCATGGTGGAGAGATGGTTAAATGGTGATGTACGGCAGACTGAGGCAGATACTGTTACACCGTGTTCACAGTGGGGAGAAGGTTTATCAGTGATGTACGGTAGAGTGAGACAGAAACTGTGACACCGGGTTCAGAGCAATACAAAGGTTAAACAGTGATGAACATAAAACTTTGGCATATACTGTGACACCAAGATCAAAGTGGGGACTAAGTTTAATGGTGATATACAGGAGACTGAGGCTGAAAGAGTTACATCAGGTTCACAGTGGGGAGAGGGTTTAACGTTGTGTGCTGAGACAAATACTGTGACACTGAGTTCAGTGCAAAGAAAAGGTTTAACAGTGATGTATGATAAACTGTGGCAGATACTGTGAAACCAGTTTAAAATGGGGAGAAGGTTTATCAGTGATACAAAATAAACTCTGGCATATATACTTATATACGGTTCACAGTGGGTAGAAGCTTTAAGAGTGATGTACGGTGGACTGTGATGGATACTGTGAAACCGGGTTCACATTTGTGAGACGGTTTAACAGTGAGGTTCAATGAACTGTAGCAGGTACTGTGACACCCGGTTCACAGTGCGGAGGAGGTTTCAAGGTGACACCTCAGTCTACTGTATATCATAGCACCGAACAGGAGTGTGGGTATGACAACGGCTCTGTATATGCTAATCTCTGTGAGTTTTTCAGTTGGTTGTTTTTCCAGACGCCAGACTCTTTTGTGTAGGCTTCCAAAGGCGCTATTTGCCTTGGCGAGTCTGTTGTCTATCTCATTGTCGATCCTTGCATCCGATGAAATGGTGCAGCCTTGTGAACCCGGTGTATCAGTGGCATCAGGTCAACAGTGGGGAAAAGGTTTAATGGTGATGTATGATTTAATGTGGCAAATACAGTGACGCTGGATTAACAGTTGAGAGATAGATCAACGGTGATGTACGGTAGACCGAGCCAGATACTGTGACACCAGTTACACAGTGGGGAGAAAGTTTAACAGTGATATATAGTAGACAGAGGCAGGTACTGTGACACCAAGTTCACAGTAGTGAGAAGGTTGCAGATACAGAGACACAGATTTAACAGTGGGGAGAGATTTTAATGGTGATTTTCGGGAGGTTGAGGCAGATATTATTTCACCAGGTTCACAGTGGGGAGAAGGTTTAACAGTGATGAACTGTGTCAGATACTGTTACACCAGGTTCACAGTGGGGAGAAGGTTTAACAGTGATGAACTATGTCAGATACTGTGACACCAGGTTCACAGTGAGGAGAAGGATTAACGGTGATGTACAGTTGACTGAGGCAGATAATGTCACAGTGGGGAGAATGTTTAACAGTAATGTATGTTAGACTTTGGCAGATAATGTGACATTGAATTAACACTAGTGAGAAGGTTTAACAGTGATTTACGATAAGCTGTGACAGATACTGTGACACCATGTTCACCACGGGAGGAAGAAGGTTTAACGATGATGTGAAATTAACTGTGGTAGATAAAGTGACACCAGGTTCACAGTGGGGAGAGGTTTAAAAGTGATGTATGGAAGAATGAGGCAGATACTGTGACCCCAATTTAACAGTGGGGATCAGGTTTAACAGTGATGAACGATAAACTGTGTCAGATATTGTGACATTTGAACAGTCATATACGATAAACTGTTTGATACTGTGACACCAGGTTTGGTGGTTTAAAGGGGGAGAAGGTTTAACAATGATGTATGGTATACTGAGGCAGATACTAAGATTATGGCTTCACAAGAGTGAGAAGTTTTAACAGTAATGTACAATAAACTGTGGAAGATACTGTGACACTGGGTACACAGCACTGAGAAGGTTTAACAGTAATGTACAATCCTTGGGTCGTAGGTTTTATATCAGAGTATCCTTCTCCTATGCAGGTTGCTTAACCGGGCTGGAGAGGCCTGCCTCCCTTCTTAGGCCGAACGATACCTGGAGATCCACGGCCGCTGTCCTCAGTCATGGGGTGGAGCGCCATGGGCTCAGCCTGATTGCTCTATGCTTCCAATCTATATTGGCTCTGCTTCGTGTTCCAGGTATTAAATGAGCAAGATGGCAGGGCCGGGGCCGCCGCCTCCTTCTCTCTGCCGAGGCCGGGGCCACCACCTCCACCTCCCCTCTGCCTGGACTGGGGCCGCCACCTTCCCTCGGCCCGGACCGGGGCCGCCGCCTTTCCCTGCGCCTGGACCAGGGCCGCCGCCTTTCATTACACCCGGACCGGGGCCTCCGCCTGTTTCCTCTCTGCCGAGACCGGGGCAGTCGCCTCCTCCTCTCCTCTTCCCGGACTGGGGCCGCCGCCTTCCCTCAGCCTGGACTGGGGCCTCCGCCTTTCCTCTGCCCTGACCGAGGCTCCCGCCTCTTTACCTCTGCCTGAACCGGGGCCTCTGCTAGCTTTCCCTCTGCCAAGGCCAGGGCCGCCGCCTCCTCCTCCCCTCTTCCCAGACTGGGGCCGCCGCCTTCCCTGTGCCCGGACCGGGGTCGTTACCTCCTTCCCGGCACAGGGAAGGTTTTAAGGCCAAACAAACTGCTTTACCTGCATGGACGGCCGCACGGGCGCCGCCATCGAACCATGGGTGTAAAGGGTGGGGCCAGTACTGCACACACTGCACTCCACCTAAAAGCTCCTTTGCGCAGGCCCGAGGACATGTCCACGTCCTCCCCCTCAAAAGATGCACACAAGCTCAAGCTAGCATGCTGGAACATCAGAACCATGCTAGACAAGGCTGACAGCCACCGACCTGAACGTCGGTCTGCCCTCATTGCTCAAGAAATCCTCAGACTTGGCATTGACATAGCCGCTCTCAGCGAAGTCCGCCTTGCAGATGAAGGCAGCCTCCAAGAATGTGGCGCAGGCTACACATTCTACTGGTCAGGCAAGCCTATGGCTGAACGACGCCTATCTGGTGTAGGCTTCATGGTCAAGAACTCCATTGCCTCCAAACTCAAAAACCTCCTAACAGGCCACTCTGACTGGATCAGGTCCATGCGACTCCCCCTTCAAAACAAGCGACGCATCACCCTCATCGGGGTCTATGCCCCAACCCTCCAGGCGGAGCCAGCAGAAAAGGACAAGTTCGACACTGATCTGCGCAACCTCATCCAACACACCCCTACAGCCGACAAGGTTGTCATCCTTGGCGACTTCAACGCTCGCATCGGCAAAGACTCAGAAACCTGGCCAGGAATCCTGGGCAAGCATGGTGTCGGCAAGTGCCATGACAATGAGCACCTCCTGTTGGAGCTCTGCGCAGAACAGTGGCTTGTCATTACGAACACCCTTTTCCAGCAGAGGGACAGCCTGAAGTCTACCTGGATGGATCCCGGATCCAAACACTGGCACCTCCTGGACTACGTCTTGGTGCGAGATAGAGACAAACAAGATGTGCTCCACACCAGGGTCATGCCCAGTACGGAATGCCACAATGACCACCGGCTTGTCCGCTGCAAGTTCAACCTTCGCTTCAAGCCAAAGTTCAGGAAGAGTAGAGCTCCCAGAAAGAGGTTCAATGTTGGAAACCTGCAGTGAGACGAGGTGAGAGGAAACTTCCAGGCAAACCTCCAAGCAAAGCTCGAGGGTGCAAACTGCCTAATGGACACATCCCCTGAAACCCTCTGGGATCAGCTGAAAACGGCCATACTGCAATCCACTGAAGAGGTACTGGGCTTCTCCTCCAGGAAAAAACAAGGACTGGTTTGATGAAAACAACCAGGAAATCCTGGAGCTGCTGGCAAAGAAGCGAGCTGCCCACCAGGCTCACCTTGCAAAGCCATCCTGGCCAGGAAAAAAATGAGCCTTCTGTCTCACATGCAGCCATCTTCAGCTCAAACTCCAGGAGATCCAAATTGAGTGGTGGACTAGCCTCGCCAAACAAACCCAGCTTAGCGCTGACATTGGTGACATCAGGGGTTTTTATGAGGCTCTAAAGGCTGTGTACGGCCCCTCACCCCAAGTCCAAAGCCCACTGTGCAGTTCAGACAGCAAAGTCCTCCTCAGCGACAAGATCTCCATCCTCAACCGATGGTCAGAACATTTCCAATCTCTTTTCAGTGCCAACCGCTCAGTCCAAGAATCTGCCCTGCTCCAGCTCCCTCAACTGCCCTTAAGGCTAGAGCTGGATGAATTCCCTACCCAGGAAGAGACATGTAAGACAATTGAACAACTGAAAAATGGCAAAGGAGCAGGTATGGATGGAATCCCCCCAGAGGTCTTGAAGGCTGGCGGCAAAACCCTGCATGCCAAACTGCATGAGTTTTTCAAGCTCCGCTGGGATCAAGGAAAGCTTCCCCAGGACCTTCGTGATGCCATCATCATCACCCTGTACAAAAACAAAGGGGAGAAATCAGACTGCTCACACTACAGGGGAATCATGCTGCTCTCCATTGCAGGCAAAATCTTCGCTAGGATTCTCCTTAATAGAATAATACTCCTTAATAGAATAATACTCCTTAATAGAATAATACTCCTTAATAGAATAATACTCCTTAATAGAATAATACTCCTTAATAGAATAATACTCCTTAATAGAATACTCCTTAATAGAATAATACTCCTTAATAGAATAATACTCCTTAATAGAATACTCCTTAATAGAATAATACTCCTTAATAGAATACTCCTTAATAGAATAATACCCAGTCTCGCCAAAAATGTCCTCCCAGAATCACCGTGTGGCTTTCGCACAAACAGAGGAACTACTGACATGGTCTTTGCCCTCAGACAGCTCCAAAAAAAGTGCAGAGAACAAAACAAAGGAATCTACATCACCTTCATTGACCTCACCAAAGCATTTGACACCATGAGTAGGAAAGGGCTTTGGGAAATACTAGAGTGCCTCAGATGCCCCCCTAAGTTCATCAACATGGTTATCCAACTGCACGAAAACCAACAAGGTCGGGTCAGATACAGCAATGAGCTCTCCGAACCCTTCTCCATTGACATCGGCTTGAAGCAAGGCTACGTCCTTGCACCAACCCTCTTTACTATCTTCTTCAACATGATGCTGAAACAAGCAATGAAAGAACTCAACAACGAAGACGCTGATTACATCCGGTACCGCACAGATGGCAGTCCCTTCAATCTGAGGCGCCTGCAAGCTCACACCAAGATACAAGAGCAACTTCTCCGTGAACTACTGTTTGCAGACGATGCTGCTTTAGTTGCCCATTCAGAGCCAGCTCTCCAGCGCATGACGTCCTGTTTTGCGGAAACTGCCAAAATGTTTGGCCTGGAAGTCAGCCTGTAGAAAACTGAGGTCCTCCATCACCCAGCTCCCCACCATGCCTACCAGCACCCCACCCCACATCTCCATCGGGTACACAGAACTCAAAACGATCAACCAGTTTACCTATCTCGGCTGCACCATTTCATCTGATGCAAGGATTGACAATGAGATAGACAACAGACTCGCCAAGGCAAATAGCGCCTTTAGAAGACTACACAAAAGAGTCTGGAAAAACAACCACCTGAAAAACCCCACAAAGATTAGCGTATACAGAGCCGTTGTCATACCCACACTCCTGTTCGGCTTTGAATCATGGGTCTTCTACCGGCATCACCTACGGCTCCTAGAACGTTTCCACCAGCGTTATCTCCGCACCATCCTCAACATTCATTGGAGTGACTTCATCCCCAACGTCGAAGTACTCGAGCTAGCAGAGTCTGAAAGCATCGAATCCACGCTGCTGAAGATCCAGCTGCGCTGGGTGGGTCACATCTCCAGAATGGAGGACCATCGCCTTCCCAAGATCGTGTTATATGGTGAGCTCTCCACTGGCCACCGAGACAGAGGTGCACCAAAGAAGAGGTACAAGGACTGCCTAAAGAAATCTCTTGGTGCCTGCCACATTGACCACCGCCAGTGGGCTGATATCGCCTCAAACTGTGCATCTTGGTGCCTCACAGTTTGGCGGGCAGCAACCTCCGTTGAAGAAGACCGCAGAGCCCACCTCACTGTCAAAAGAAAAAGGAGGAAAAACCCAACACCCAACCCCAACCAACCAATTTTTCATTGCAACCGCTGCAACCGTGTCTGCCTGTCCCGCTTCGGACTTGTCAGTTACAATAAACTGTGGCAGGCACTGTAACACCAGGATCACTGTGGGGAGAATATTTAACAGTGATGTACGAAGACTGAGGCAGATACTGTGACATTTGATTCACAAGGGGGAGAAAGTTTATCAGTGGTGTACGCTAAACTGTGGAAGATACTGTGATACCGAGTTCACATTAGTGAGAAGGTTTAACAGTGATGTACAATAAACTGTGGCAGGTACTGTTACACCAGGTTCACAGTGCATAGAAATTTTAATGGTGATGTACAGTAGACTCAGGCAGATACTGTGACCCTGGGTTTGCAGTACAGGGAATGTTTAAAAGTGATGTACAATAAAATGTGGCAGATATTGTGAAACCAGGTTCACAGGGGGAAGAATGTTTAAAAGTGATCCACATTACACTATTGCAGATACATTTACCCCAGGTTCAGAGTAGGGAGGAGATTTAAGGGTGATGTATGGGAGACTGAGGTAGATACTGTGACACTAGGTTTACAGTGGGGAGAATGTTAAACGGTGCTGGACGGTAGACTGAAGCAAATACTATTACACCAGGTTCACAGTGGGGAGAAGATTTAACGCTGATGTACTATAGACTGAGGCAGAAACTACGAGACAGGATTCACGTTCGTGAATGTACGATTAACTGTGTCAGATAATTTGACATCAGGTTCATATTGGGGAGAAGGTTTAACGATGATATATGGTAGAGGGAGGCAGATACTGTGACACCAGGCTCATTGTTTTGTCCATTTATCTTAATTATAACATTTAATTTATATCTCCATTTTTTTTGTGGCAACTTCCAAACATTCCATAAACTTCTATTCTAATCAGATTTTGTTCATTTAAATAGGTCACCACGAAAAGCACAAATCGTTTGGTCTCTTAAGTACACTGCACAAAATTAATTTCTTTACCTGGGTTTGGTTCAACGGCACTTCAGTCTCTTTCATTATTTTTTCAGCCCCTAGTTTTGTGCTTTCTGCTTTGCCCAGCCGATTCGCCAAATGGGCATCCAACTCTGTCTTCTCAGCTTGACCCAACGTCTCCTCTGTAAACTTAAGCAAACCAAGAAGATCAAAGTTAAAATTTTCACATTTGCATTTTCAAAAACAAAACACTGTGACTTGCAGTTTCACATCATAATCCCACTTGCTAAACTTGCAAGCAACTACACCACATCTTACAGCTGGAAAATTGCAAGAGAATTGCTTGGTTAAAGCAAAGATTCCACCTAGTCACCCCATTAAAGGCCTCCAAGTGAACAACAGATAGCAACCTGAAAGTTAAATACAAAGATCTGTATCAGGAATATTAACAGGGTTTAAAAAAAATCATTTCCACTATTGAAAGAAAACTCCTCAGGGAACACCAGGCTCTTGTTGAACAATTCCTGTGGTATTCCTCAAAATGGTTTGAATCTTGATTTCAAGCAGAGTCATTTGGTGAGATTGTTGGTCCAAAACAAACCCTGCCCACACACTCCCTTAAATACCTGCAAAGTCCTGGTTCAGCTCTGCTCCACGCTAAAGCTATCAGAGCTTTTCTGAAGAGATAACGGACTTCAGATCCTGGTACATTGAGTCAAAAACACCCTAATGTTTCCCTGAACAACACACCTCTCTCTGAAAAACAACAAGAACCTTCCTGAGCAGTGCTCATTTACCTTTCAAGCACCAAAACCTGGTGAACTTTATACATATATTATATATATATATATATATATATATATATATTTTTATATATGTTAAATTCTGTACACAGTATAAGAATGGCCTGCAACCAGTGAACTTGGAGGAATGAGAAGTGAGATTGGACTGTGAACCAAAGAACTTTTCTGAACTTACACACACATTACACGCACGTGCACTGAGAATTAGAAGGGGTGTAAGTTAAGTAAATTAAGTTAAAGTATTAAAATAGTGATAAGTTAAAGTGTAAATCGTGTTCATGTTTAATTAAAATCAGCTTTTGTTTAAGTCACCATTCTTGGTGAATATCTATTGCTGCTGTGTTTTGGGATCCTTTGGTCATCTTTTGAAAATTATTAATTGACTTTTCAATAATTATTGTAAATATTAACAAGACATAATATCATTTCACTGTTGTGTTTGTGTCGTTGGAGAATTCCCTTTCCATTCAATCAAAATTAGAGTTTTGGGTGCCGTATTTGAGAAAAGATGTGCTGGTGTTGGAGAAGGTCAGCGATGATTTACTGGAATGATATCAGGAATGAAAGGGTTAGTGTATGAGGAACAACTGTCGACTCTTCGATTGTACTAGTTGGAGTACAGAAGGATAAGGGGGACCTCTGCGGCATTTCAAATGCTGGAAGGCCTCGACACGGTACATATGGCAAAGATATTTCCCATGGTAGGAGATTCTAGAACAAGGGACATAATTTCAGGATAAAAGGGTGTTAATTTAAAACAGATGTGGAAACATTTATTTTGTCAGTGGGTCGTGAATCTGTGGAACTGAGGTCATTGGGTGTATTTCAGGCAGAGATTGACAGGTATTTGATTAGTCAAGGAATCAAGGGTTAATGGGAGAGAGCTGGGCAGTGGGGGCTGAGTGGAAGAATGGTTGAACAGACTCAATGGGCCTACCTGCCCCTGTATCTTGTGATCTATATCCTGCGGAAGACCAAGACAACCCTCCTCTTGTATTCCATTATCAGAAAACAGTCTGCATCATGAGCTTATGTCATGTGAACCCATTTATTATTGAATCCCATGATACAAGTGACCCAATGCAAACTCTGAATTGAGAGGACTACAGCTTCCTCATTTTAAAAATTGTTTTCAAGTAGCTCAAATGAGATTTCTTGCTTCTTTTTTTGAAAGGGAAAAATTGCCATCAAATAAAATAGGAGAGAGAAAGCAGATGAATTTCTATACGTGGGATTCAAAATTAAAGGTTGGTGATAAAAATACACTATTGTTGAAACATATGATTAATATATGGAATAAAATAAATGATGAAATTGGTGTAAGTGGATGTACATCACCCAGAATGGCTTTGATTCAAATCCTCCTATCTTTTTCCAAGGATCGTCAATTTCTGGACAGCTGGTTTCGAAAGGGAATTATAAATCTTGAAGATTGTTATGAAAGGGGTCAATTAATGTCATTTGAACAACTGAGAAATAAATATCGTATAACTCATCGCAATCTTTTTTGCTATTTCCAACTAAGAGCATATTTGAAGGATAAGATAGGATCAACCATGTGGTACTGAGATAGAAATTCCTTATAAAGGAATTTACTTCGATGATGTCCTCTTTATTACAAGTAGGAACTTTTAAACGAGGAGTTCATAAGTCGAGACAAAGGTGGGAAGTGGATCTGAATATTTTAATTGATTGGCAAATAAGGGCAGGTCCATATAAGGATCTCAATGTAAGATATAAATTAGTTCAGTATAATTCTTTTTACACCCGTAACATAGCATATGTCAGAAAGGATTTTATCTGAAAGCTGCACCTGGAGTCAGGTGACTCAGGCAGTTGGATTTAAAAAGCTCAACAGGAAGGTGATTTTGGAATAGAGATCACGTGATCCAGGGGAGTTGTATTAATTCACTTCAACTCAGTATTTTGGATCGATTGACCAGAGTTCCACACTGCAGCAGCAGTGAGGAAGGAATTCACAACTAGTTTTTCTTCTGCAGTTACTTCTTACACCAGAGAAATTGAATAGAAAGAAAATGAAATCAGAATTATCAGATCAATGTTTGAGGTGTGGTGAAGATGTAGCAACTTTCTTGCATACAACTTAGCTTTGTCTTAATGCAAGATCTTTTTGGGGAGAATTACAAATTTTTTGGAACAAGTTATAGGAGCTGATTTTCCACAAAATCCAACCTTATTTTTATTAGGAAATATTGAAGGAACAAGGCCCAAATTAAAACTATTAAAGTATCAATTGAAATTTGTTTAATTAATGTTAGCGGTGATGAGGAAATGTATTGCATTTATTGGATATCAGATATAATTTTAGGGATGCCAAGATGACATGCAAAAATTCAAAGTTGTATTCCTTTAGAAAAAATTACTTAAAGCTTGAGAAATATATACTCTATGCTTTTGCAAATTTGGCACCTGAATATTCAAATATTAGGCTTCAATTTGTAAAAATGCCCTTTCCATCCCTCTAGACATGCGAGATTCTCCTCTAAGTTGTAAAATTTTTATTTAGATGTGTTAGATTTCCTTGCCACCACGAACTCTGGTGAAGCGGAGGACCAACACAGGGGACCAGAAAACAGGAAGACCACACACCATCAACATCTGAGAAGCAGAGGATTCATTCCACGGGTCAGTGACCATGGAAGCAGAACAGTGAGGGGTCCTGCATCTGTAGGACCAACATATCTGTCAGGCTGTTGGTAATTTGAGGAGAGAAACCCACGCAGGCTATGGGCTTCTGGAGAAAGCAGTCAAGGAACTCACACTAGGCTGTGGATTGCTAGAGACGGGTTCAAAACTGGCTAAAAGGGTATCAGGTATCAGACTTGGGATACGAGTTGGTGCTAAATGGTTCCTAATTGTGTCAGAGGTTCAAAACTGGAGCTCGCATTGCCAATGACTTGGATGGTCTGTGACCATTGAAAGAGAATCCACAGACCCTCAGTGACTTGGCCCAGGGCTTGGGATAGTGGGGTGGGGGGGTGGGGAGAGAGAGAGCACGACTATCTTTTGCTTCTTTCTCTCACTGCAAAAGGCACGTCAGGCAATTTCTACCAATGGTGAATGTCTGCCTTAAAGCAGGAAAAAAACAATTTTGTGTGATATGACACTTTTAAATTACATGACAGTAAATTGTCTCCTGAAATAGAGATAGAGGTTCAAGTTTCAAACTATTACAAACTCCACTCACCAGAGCTACCTGGATTATACCTCTTCCCATTTTTTTTTGCAAGGACACCATTGATTTTATCACAACTCTTCTGCTGCATCTCTCCTGTGACAGATTATATATTCTACATTGTATATAGATATGTTTTTGAAAGAGATGGATTGTAGGAGTCATGGAGGTTACAAACAAACACAAACACTTCACAAAACAGCTTATTTAAATTGCAAGAGCTTTGCTGAGAGTGAGTCATGCAGGCGCCGAGAGCCTTTGCAAAGGCAAAACAAGGAGACTGCTTTGCTATAATTTCAAAATTAGGTATAAATGGATTATTGTTTTTAAAGCAACAGATGAATGGACTCAGAAGTTTGGGTCAGGTGCAGTCATCTGGCTGGTTCCAGTTTGCTGTTCTAAGGTCATGTGGTTTTGCAAGCAGAGAGGAGAGGCCAAATAGGCTTTTTTTCTAAAAGAGAGAGAGAGATGGCAAGTTGACATCTTGTTGAAACCCCATTTTGAAGACGGGTTGTGAGTCCTCAGTTCAGCCTGTTGAAAAACCTTGTTGTCCATACAAGAGGAAATGGCTGGCTAGAAATGGTGTTTCACCTGAAATAAGGGAGAAAAAGGAACTCAATGGTGACCTGCAGAAGAAATTATCATTTCGAAAACTCTGATGGGGCTAGTTTCTTTGGCAAGACCCCAAAGTGAATGATCACAGGGAATCAGATTTTGTGTGTCCAATGAGCAAGAAATCCCTCTCTGAAACCAATAGGCGCCTTCCTGGAGCGGAAACGTTTACTTTTAAGCACCAGAGCTTGGTGAAAATTCATAAATGTTGAATCTGTGCACAGTATAAGAATTGATAGACACCGGTGAACTTGGAGTTGTGTCAAAGAACTTTATACATATTAAATACACCTGCACTTAGAATTGGAAGGGAGCAATGTAAGGTTGTTAAGTTAATAGTGATAAGTTAAAGTTTGAATCTGTTTTTTTGTTTAAAGAAATTTAAAAATGTTTGTTTAAATAACCATTTGTCTTGATGATTTACTATTGCTGCTATGTTTTGGGGTCCTCTGGGCTGGTAACAGTCCCAGGATGATGTCTTCTACTCCAGGACACTCAAAATGTCTTATTTCTTCAATAAATGCAGATTCCCTCATACTGTCTTTGATAAAGCCTACACCATTATCTCCAATTCTTTTTCTGCCCTTCCCCCACCTGTTCTCTGGCAGAACAAGGACAGAATCCCTCAGGTTTCTCACTTACCACCCATCAGCTGCCACATCTGACACGTTATTCTTGAATACTTCCAACTTCAGCACCATCCTCTAAACTGTTACATCTAACCCGCTCCACTCATATCCTCTTTTCACAGGGGCACGTCTTTCTGTGACTCCCTTGATGGCACTTCCCTCTCCACCCATCACCACCTCACGTAGTCCCCATTGGAACTGCAGAAATTGCCAAACTTGTCGCTACATCTCCTCTCACCTCCATCCAAGGCCACAATCAGACCTTCGAGGTGAGGCATTGTTTCACATGCATCCCATCCTACCTAATCTACTATATTTGGTAGACTCAGTTGACTTTGATATCAACAAGACCAAATACAGACTGGGTGGCCATTTTGCTAAACACCTGTGCTCTGTGGATCGAAACTTGAGCTTCCTGTGGCCTAACATATCAATTCTCAAACCCTTCCAGCAACATGTCTGTTGGCCCCATCCTTCGCCAGGGTGAGGGCAAACAAACTTATAGAAAACACATTATATTCCTCCTGGGCAGCCTTAAACTCTATAGCATGAACACGAATGTTTCTAATTTTAAGCAGCCACTCACCTCTGTCTGATTTCACTGTTTCCATCTCTTGATCTACTGCCCATTTCAATATATTTACTCCTTTAAGGTAGAAGAGTTGACAGTGGTGTTTTCTCCATATAGTTTACCTTTGAACAACTGGCAAAATTAAGTGGCAGTTGTTGCAGAATGAATGGTGTTATTGTTCAAAATCTGCCTGTGATGGAAAGTATTCTTGGACTGAATAGACATCTGGGCCAAATGGCTATTTAAGGACAATCTGTACATGATTGTACATCCTAAAGTACAATGACTACTTCTATCCACTAAAGATTGTTAAAGCGCAAGAATAGACAATACAATCACATAAAATTCCCATCCATACCGCACACGTATTAATACACAAAACAATCACACCTCCTTATTGGTCAGGAAGTGCCTACACTTCCAAAGGAGACTGAGGAGGTCAAGGCCAACAGCTCTATTCCTGAGATTTTACAGGAGTGCAGTTGAGTCTCCTGTCTGGCTGCATCATTCGATGGTCTAGTAGCTGGCAAGCATCAGACAGGAATGATGCAAAGAGTTGTGAGTATCACTGGGGTCTCCCTTTCTCCTGTAGGTGACATTTACTGGGAGTCTTGTTCAAATAGGGCTCAAGGAATTGTAAAAAGACCATTTCCATCCAATGCACAGCATATTTAACCAGGTCCTTCATCAAAATCAGGACTGCCAGGCTGGGTAATAGTTTCTTCCTACAGACTGTGAGATGGATGAAAAGTATCCTGTAAGTACAATAATCATCCAAAATATTTATATACGTAGCAGCTACTTCGATAGAGCTACTAAAGCAATATACACACACACGCACACACACACACATACACACACACCAGGTTAGTCAACACAAGATTGCTTTATTCAGACTTTACAGGCTTATTTTATTTACAGCGTGTCCCGGACTCCATGGGACATCATTATGTATTTGCTGCCGATCCACGGGACCGCAGGTTTATATTAAGCCCTGTGAGTGTCCCACACCTTCTGTCAGGAGAATCCACAGATCAACGTGTCGTTCCTCGGCATGCAGCACCACGCGAGGATGGTCAATTAAATGGATGTCTGTTTGTCTTATGATTTCACACGCCCGCCAAAGAACCGTGCCCACTCAGCCCATTACACAGCTGCTACACGCCCCCCAAGAACCGTTACCAGAAACTAAAGCACCTGCTGCATGCACCTTAGGTGGACGCCCTCGCCGTCTGTGCAGGGGACACTGAATGGGTGAAGTGGGATATACATGGGCAGGCTTGAGTCTGTCCACATGAAACAGCTACAATGTCCCCCAATGTCCATAGTATACACAACCCCATCCTTCTTCACCACACGACAATGGCCCTCATATGGTCGTAACGGCATTCGTGGGACCTGTCTGCACACAAAAACAAAATCAGTTTCCAGGAGTGATGGGGGTACATTCTGTTTAGAGGTTCCATGCCAGTGGGTAGGAAAAGGTGATCACAACACCACGTCGAAGCTGCTGAAGAACGTTCAGATCAGAGTTGGTTGTGAAATGAATGTCCCAAGAAACTGTAAGGACCGTACCATAAACCAACTCTTCGGACAATGCAGACATGTCTTCCTTTGGAGCCGGGCGCACTCCCAATAGAACCCATGGCAACTCATCGACCTAATTTAGACCGGTGAATCGGGCCTTCAGTTGCCGGTGGAAATGTTCCACAAGGCCGTTGGACTGTGGGTGAATTGTGCTCTGCGGACTGAAGTAATTGTGGGTCGGGAAACCAAATCTAGCCATCCAATTGATGATGAATGTTCTGGCCCTTGTCTCAGTGTCACTGGATGGCAATGGGATGGCCTCTGGCCAGCATGTGAAACATTCTATGACTGTTAGAATCTATCTCATATTTTGAGATACTGGCAATGGTCTGAGCAGGTTCACTTGCACGTGTTACAACAACCTGTGTACCGCCAGGAAAGGTTGAAGAGGTGCCTTAGTGTGGCACTGAATTTTGACAGTCTGGCAGGAGGTACATGTGCAGACACATTGCGCAATGCCTTTTTTCAGACCATGCCATAAATATTTATTTGACATGAGCTTGACAGATGTTCTGATGGACGGATGAGACAAGCTGTGTATCTGGTCAAAAAGGCATTGCCTCCAAGATGGCGGAATCACTGGTCTAGTGTAGCCCAAAGACATGTCACAAAGAAAGGTTGGCAGCCCAGTTGTGCTGCCACCTGCTGTATGTCCAGGTTAGTCATGGCCGTACTGTATGCCTGAACATCGGGGTCCATTGCCTGGACACTGGCTAATTCCGGAATATCAATGTCACCCTGAATATGATATACAGTCAGTCTGATCAGCATATTCGTGACGCCGTTGTTTTTAACCAGAAATATAGTGCACATCCATGGTAAATTCTGAATTGTATGACAGTGACCCTGCTGTCTTGCCGACCATGGATCTGTTATTTTGATGAAGGCAAAAACGAGTGGCTGGTGGTCTGTGAACACAGTGAAATACTGACCCTCCAAAACAAATCGGAAGTGCCGTGTCGCTTGATACAATGCACTGTATTTCATCTCCAATGGCTATAGATGTCGGCTAAAGAACGCGAGGGGTTGGCAATGGCCATCAACGTACTGCTCAACAACCACACCCAGGGCCGTACTCGAGGCATCAGAACTAAATGTCAAGGAAGTGTCGGGGTTAGGATGGGGGAGCGTTGCTGCATTGACTAAAGCATCTTGAGCATCACAAATTCAACCTCTGTTGTCCAGGGAACGTCCCTGTGCTTTGTGGTGAGGATCGGAAACCGTGGATAAAGAATGTCAGCAGCTGCTGGAATGAACCGGGGATGGAAGTTTCTCCTGCCCAAGAATTTCTGCAGACCCTGATCCGTGGTAGGTGTTGGAAAAGCAGGGACTGCCTTTACCTTGCTGGATAAGGGAAAGACACCGTTGGCTGTGATCTTGTGTCCCAGGAAGCTGATGGTGGACTTGCCAAATTGACATTTGCTAGGGTTGATGGGAAGACCAAATTCCCCCAGCCCTTGGAACAGGCGGAGTAAATGCAGTTGGTGATATCCTGACTGGCTATGAGGACATTATCCAAGTAGATGTAAGGGAACTCTAAATCTCTGCCCAAAGTGCCAATCAGCTGCTGGCAGGTTTGAATGGCATTCTTCAACCCAAGTGGCATCCTATGAAATTCAAAAAGCCTGCGCAGTTTATCAGGTGGAAGAGGACCGAGTCCTGGTGTAATTCGGCAGGCCTGAAGTGTCTCTGTAATGGGACACACCCTGGGCCATTTAGGAGGGATTGGAATTTGGTGAGAGAGTACAGGGAAATTCATTGAGGAGAGCAGCATGTGCATCTTTGTGCAGGGTCTGGACCCCGAGATGGGAAACACTCCCTTTGCTGCAGACCAGTGGGTATGTTTGAAAAGAGGCCATTAATGGTAGCCGGGCTTTTCATTTCCTACCTTTTTTCTGTAATAGGTACATGCAGGACACATTTATGGGCTTTTTTCCCCTTTGGCGATGGTAAAAACAGCATTCTCGCCGCCCGTCAGTGTGTTCATCCTTCTTTGACTGAACTGCAGATACAGGAGGCTCATAGGACACGGGATATAGATCTGCTGCAAAAACAGTCTGTACGTGAGCAGACTCTTGCATTGGAGTATGATGGAGCCTATCAGCCTCCCGCGCTACATGGAAATCCATGTTAATGATTGGTATTGCGACACGACCTGGGAGTTTGGACAGGAATAGAGTCTCAAAAAGTATACAATAAGAATGACCATCTGCTAATGCAACCATCTCATTCATTAGATCGGATAGATTCCTCTCACCCGAGCCCTCCATATTTAAAAGCCGCAAGCTGCACTCATGTCTAATCAATTCCAGTGTGTCCAGGAGAAATTGGCTAAACCTGGTGTACTGGTTTTCCGCCAGGGGATTGGCAACAAATTCTCTTACTTGAGATGCTGTAGCAGCGTCCAATGCACCTACTATGTACCAGAATGTCATGTCCTCTGCCATTATGCCACAACACAAAACTAGGTTTCAGCCTGATTAAGTCATACGCAAGGTTGATGGGTCCAGAAAAGAGGCAACTGAAGTCCTAACATCGATTGGGAAACAGAGTCAGTGAGAGGTCAGGATGGTTTAGAGTTTAGATAACGTGTTCAGGACTGCTTTTTGCAGCAGTATGTGGAGATGCCCAGGAGATGAGGTCAGTGTTCGATCTGTGGGAAGGGAATGAAATGGGGCAGGTGGCAGAGGTGAGCGTTCGGGAGAACTTCAGATCCAGTGATCATGGGTCCTTTAGATTAACTTAATTATGGAAGGGGATAGGTCGAGTTCAAAGTTGAAGATCTTCGAGTGGGGGAAGGCCAGATTTGAAGAAATGAGAAGAGATTTGCAGAGAGTTGTGTGGGCTGATCTTTTAGCCGGAAATGATGAAGAGGAAAATTGGAGGGTATTTAAAAGTGAGATTTTGAGAGTAAGGCATCTTTATGTTACAGATCGGCCGAAAGACAAGACTCAAAATTCAAGGAAGCCGTGGTTTTCTAGAAATATTAGGAATGGTTCATGATAAGGGGGAGGCCCATGCTAAATACAATAAGCAAAAGATTGATCCTTACTTAGATTGCAGAAAGAACCTCAAAAGGGAAATTAGAAAGGCAAAAAGATGGTATGAGGTGTCAATAGCTAATAAGGTGAACGTGAATCCTGAGGGTTTTTACAGATACATGAACAGTAAAAGGAGGTTGAAGGATAGAGTAGGTCCACTGGAAAATGGTAACGGTGGACGATGTGTATGTGAGGAGCTGTATGAGATGGGGGAGATATTGAACAATTTTTTTTCTCTTCTGTATTCACGAGGGAAAGGGACACTGGACTACGTGAGATAAATGAGATGAATGCTTTAGTTATGGAAAGGATAAGGATTATTAAAGAGAGGGTTTTGGATCTTCCAGGGTCAATGGAGGTGGATAAGTCTCCTGGTCCTGAGGGTACTTTTCTCAGGACGTTAAAGGAGGTCAGGGAGCAAATAGCCGGGGCTCTGACGGTGATTTTACAAAGATCACAGGAATAAGGTGTGGTGTTGTGGGATTGGAGAGTTGCAAATGTAGTTCCGCTGTTTTAAAAAGAGCACAAGGTGTAGGCCAAGTAATTATCAGCAAATAAGTTTGAGTTTGGTGGTGGCAAAAGTTATGGAGGGTACTCTTCGAGATAGTATGTACAAATATCTGGATAGGCAGGGATGGATCACGGGCACCCAGCATGGGTTTGTGAAGGGAAAATCATGTTCGATGAATCTTGTTGAATTTTTTGAAGAGGTGATGAGAAAAGTAGATCAGGTGACAAGATCTATTTGAATTTTAGTAAGGCTTTTGATAATGTTCCGCATGTAAAGTTAGTTAGGAAGGTAAAGTCACTAGGGATTAATAGATAGTGAGATGGGTACAGAGGTGGCTGTGAAACAGACAGCAGAGAGTCATGGTGGACAATTGTCTTGTCAGGATACAAGCCTGTGACTAGCGGGGTGCCTCAGGGATCGGTGCTGAGTCCCCTGTTGTTTATCATTTATATTCATGATTTGGATGAGGGGGTGGTTAACTGGGTGAGAAAATATGCAGAAGATACGATAATAGTGAGGAAGGTTTTCTTGGATTACAGGACTTGGTTTGTTTGGAATAGTCGACTGAAAGATGCCAGATGGAATTTATTGTTGACAAGTGTGAGGTGCTGCATTCCGGAAAAAATAATCAAAATATGACCTATGCAGTTAAGGGGAGGGCGTCAAGGAATGAAGAGGAACAGAGGGATCTTGGAGTAATAGTAGATTTCCTTGAAGATGGATTCCCATGTTGACAGGGTAGTTAAGAAGGCATATGGCATGCTGGCCTTCATAAATCATAGCATAGACTAGAGTATAGCTGTTAAGGCATTGGTGAGGCCAGGTTTGGAGAATTGTGTTCAGTTCTGATCTCCATTTATTGGAAGGATATAGATAAGGTGGAGAGGGTGCAGAGAAGATTTACAAAAATGTTGCCTGACTTACAACATCAAGAGCACAGAGAAAGATTAAGGGGATTGCGACTTTATTCATTAGAATGTAGACGATTGAAGGGGGTTATGATAGAGGTATTTAAAATTTTGAAGGGAATAGATAGTCTTTCCCCTGAGGGCAGGGGAGGTTGGAACAAGAGGGCATGAGTTAAGGGTAAGGGGTAAAGCTTTAGGAGAAATGTTGGAGGATGCTTCTTCACTCAGAGAGTGGTGGCAAAATGGAATGATCTTCCAGAAGAGATAATTGCAGCAGTGTCCATTCTGTCACTTAAGAGAAGGTTGGATGTGTACATGTCTATGAGGGGGTTGGAGGGATATGGGCGGAGTGTGGGAGGGGTAAACTAGTGGAGTTGTTCATGTGAACTGGCACGGACTCGAAGGGCCGATATGGCCTGCTACCGTGCTGTAAACTGTCATATGGGTATAGTGTGCCAGGCTCCACGGGAAAAGGTGGGACATCAATAAGAGTTTGCTGCCAGCAGGTTTAAATTAAGCCATGTGAGTATCCCGCGCTTTCTGGCCCATGTATCAAGGACTTCTCGAAGAGGCGGAGTCTCAAGAAAACAACCTCTATCCTCAAGGACCCTCACCACCTAGGCCAGGCCTTTTTCACACTGCTATCACCAGGGAAACAGATCCAGGAGCCTGAAGATAACACCCAATGGTACAAACACAGCTTCTCCCCCTCTGCCATCAGATTTCTGAATGGACAAGGAACCACAGTCACTCTCTCACTTACTCTTTATTTTGCACAAATGGATTTCTTTTTTTAAAATGTAATTTAGAACAATATTTGCACCTGTATTGTTGCCACAATATGACAAATTTTGATATATGTTCATCACAATAAATTTTTAATTCTGAACACTGCGCGTACATCAGAAAACAATCATAGCTCAAAAAACAATTTCAAAAGATGAATTAACAATTTCCATGCACCCTCCACTTTTACGTCTATTTTTCTAAATTCACTCCATGATCGAGACATCTCAACTTAACCCAACCCACATTTCTTCTCCCATTCAAAGCACTCAGTAATACATCAAGGCAATAAAATAAAAACTCAATGCTGGAAATACTCAGCAGGTCATCTACTGGAAAAATAATCGGAGTTAAAACCTTCAGGTCGATAACCTTTCACTGGGATTCAGAAAGATGATCTAACAAACCTGATTCTCTTTGCTAAGAAAAAGAAGAGGAGAAATAACAAACTGACTACGTGGGATGAAAAGCCCGAGCAGCAGAAATGGCAGTGGTGCTGAATGAGTGGAGTCGACTCGTTGATCAGCATATCTGTCTGGATGGAGGGGTAAAGGATAAACAAGACAAACATGATGCTGTCACTGTGAGGTTCAATACGACAGCTGCAGAGAATCTGAAATGAAGGAATGGTGAAAATACTTGTTTTTGGATCAATGTGACAAAATTTGACCTGACAAAAGAAAACAAAATTGCTTTGCTCTGCCAGAACTCTCTAGATCAAGGGGCACAATAAAATAGTCCAGAAGCCAACATTATGAAATTGAACAGCCAAGTTATAGAAATCGGCAGCAAGAGATAAAACACAGTTACATAATTCCATGAAAGTGGTGTCACAGGAAGACAGGGTTCTAAAGACAGCTTTTGTCATCTTGGCCTTCATTAATTAACAAAAAGAAAATAGGAGTTGGGAAGTTATGGTGAGGTGGTATAAGATGATGGTGAGGTCAAATTTGGAGTATTGTGTGCAGTTCTGGTCACCTAGCTACAGGAAGGGTATTAATAAGATTGAAAGAGGGCAGAGAAGATTTACTAGGAAGCTGCCAGATCTTCAGGAGTTGATCTGCATGGAAAGGTTGAACAGGTTGGGACTTTATTCCTTGGAGTGTCGAAAAATGAGTAAGAGATTGGTTAAAGTGGCACATGAATGAGAAAAAAGGATGAGAAAGACTGCAGTCGACCCAATTGTGTCGGAAAAATTTTGCTTGAGAAAAATTGTCATTGGCCCATTTCCTCTGGAGTTATGAAACCACGCACAGAACAAGTCAATGAGGTACAATTAAAACAAAGGTTTTCAAACTTTTTCTTTCCAATCGCATTCCACCTTAAGTAATCCCTTACTAACAGAGCACTTCTGGCACAGGGATTAAGTGGAATATGATCCGGGGGGTGGGGGTGGGGGTGTGGAGGAGGAGTTTGAAAATCACTGCTCCAGATGAAAATGTTTCTCCATCTCCTTTTTAAGCAGACATCCTTTTATTCTGAAGTTGTGCCCACTTGTCCTAAACTCTCGCACGACTGGCAAAATCCTCCCTCTCTCCAGCCCTTTCACTAGTCATCAGATTTCAATGAGGTCCTGCCTCATCCTTCTAAACTCGGGCGAGTCCAGGCCCAGAACCATCAAATGCTCCTCAAACATTATTCCGCTCATCCCCAGGATCATTCTTGTAAACCACCTCTGGGCCATCACATCCTCTTTTTGGAATGGGGCCTAAAATTGCTCACAACACTTACGAGATCAGGACAACCAGAAGGTGGTCACGTGAGGGAAGACAGCTGCAGGGCTGCCTAGAGTCCGTGGATTGGATGGTGTTCAAGGAGTCAACTGAGAGGGGGGAGGGAGGGTGGTTGTGGCAAGATGGCGTAGGAAAAAGACATGAGAAGACATCTTTCCCTGACTGAATTGTTCAATACTCGAACTGTCGTGACTTTTTTGACTTTATCAATGTTTTGAACAGTAATTTACTACAGTAGGATTCTTGAAATGAAGAAAGGAAAAAAAGTGTTGGGCACGACCAGGTGGCCCAATTATCACAGAGACAAAGACTGAGGGGAACGATAGGCTTTATTAAACACAACAGTGCAGGCACCTGGGTCCAAGTGAGGGAAGTGAAGGGAAGGAAGATGTGGCTCGACCTTCATGGCCTGGGTCACAGGGGAGGAGTCCAGGAGAGGATGACATCAGGGGGTGGGGGGGGGGTAAGCAGCCCATGCCTGTACTGGTCAGTACATACAATACCATATCAAAACAAGCAACTTAGAATAAACCCAGTTTGTCAACCTGTGAAAAGTGCAGAAGAAGCAAGGCCAACCTCCCAGAAGGAACCTCGGGATCAGTTAGACATGGATCCGAAGCCTCAACATGTAAGTCAGGACCAGCTGGAATAAATGTCTGCATTTTCTGCAAATCTGGAGATGTAAGATAGTGCTGAGATCTTTGGTCGGGCCAGGTGGAGTGCAAGCATAGAATTCGACACCAGCCGGGCTTGACGAAGGAGAGTTGGGGGGGGGGGTTGAGTGCCCGAATGCGAGCACGAGTTTCCGGGAAGGGGACTGCCTGTATGCAGCGGCGAATCTGGAGATGCTCTCAATTGCAGGAAATTCTGGATCCGATCCACAGTCCGACTGCCAGGTATGATGTGGAAGGGAAGAGGTGGAGGAGGACAACTCAGAAGTTTGAGAAGAAGAAGAGCAAGAATGTCTACTTTCTGCAGTTGGACTCACTGAAGGAAGGCCTAAGGCTTTAAGAACATCTCCTTCTCCAATGAATGCTGTTGTTTCACCACAGACACCTTCCCCAGACTTCAAGGCCCCTGTAACAGGGATGGAAGTCAACCTCATGTCTACAGAACTGATCCACCAAAATGAAAAGATGATGTCTTCTGTGAACTAAGGTTTTGAAACTTTAAATGATCAATTTGCTGTTATGGAGGAAATAAATGGATGGTATGTGTGAAGAAATTACATCTATTCAAGTTGATATTAATAAGAGCTTAACAGCAGTAGACACTGGACAAGTTCAATTTAAGAGGATAGAAGTTTTTATTTACTGTAAGGACCGTGAAGACCATTATGCAGAGAGAATGGATCATATTGAGGATTTATTTCCAGGCTGGGATGTCCAGAAGAGAGATTTGTTATAAACATTGATTCGTTGGTAAATCAAAGTTGTCGTAATAACATTAAGATAGTTGGTCTGCCGGAAGATATTGAAGGTTCAGATCTTGTAAAATTATTTTTGGAAAAGGATTCCAGAGACATTGGGAGTTGAATTTTTTTAGATCGGGCTCAGAGGGCTTTAAGGAGAAAACCTTTTCCAGGTCAAATATCAAGAGCGGTTCTTTTAAGATGTTTGTGATATCAGGATAGAGAAATGAATTTGCGGCTTGTGGTTCAGAAAGCTCGCCTTGATCAAAGCCCTACGATGTATCAAGGAAATAGGGTTTTATTTGATGCTGATTTAAGTCAGGAGATTATTAAGTGATGGAAAGAGTTTAATCTGGTCAAAGCAGTGCTGTGGAAGAAAGGGTATAAGTTTACTTTCGGTATCCGACGATATTTAAGGTGATTTATGGGCCAGATCAGTCTCAATGTTTTGAGAGTCCTTATGGTGCATTAACTTTTGTGAATTCCTTACCTGATTTGAAGGAATCGATGGGGAAAATGCCTGAGGTTAAGATTGGGAAGGGAACGGGGAAAAGAATTGGAATCAGAATCGGTAAGTGATGTTGAAGATGAAGCTCAAGCTCAATATGGGTGTTATCACTGGGATGACTGATGGGTTTTAATGTTCGGTTGGGGGGTGGTGGTTGTCTCTACTTCTTCGAAAATCATCTGCCACTTGTGGAATTAACTGCACCTGGTTCACAGGGGGGGGGGGTCTGACTCTTGTACTCTTATGTTTTTATAGTGTTTTCTTATTGTTTCAAAGGTGGGGGGGGTTGGGATTTTTTTATATATATAGTTGTAATTGCTGTGTGAAGTGTCAATCTCAGGAGGAAATTAAGTTATGGCTCATTTAAATTTTGTGATCTTTAATGTTAAACAACTTAATAATCCGATTGAAAGGAAGGAAATATTAAAGAAAATGAAGGTTGATCTTGCTTTTTTGCAACAAACGCATTTGTCTGAGAAAGAACATATGAAATTGAAAAGAGATTGGGTCGGACATGTTTTTCATCTCCATTTAATTCGAAAGCTGGAGGTGTTGCTACTTTGGTTCATAAGAAGATACCGTTTCAGTTGGAATCATTCTCTGCCATGTCATTTTCTCGAAGACAATCAAGATAACTGACCTGTTCATGGAGCACTGTGCCTGGACTCAGATTCACAAACTCATCTGGCAAGGTCAGCATACAGCCATAGACAAGCTCTACCACTAAACATCCAAGATCTGCCCTAACAGCAGTAGGCATGCAAAGGAGAACCATGGCCAAACGTTCGCTCCATGGAGATGCATCACCACCTGCTTTCGATTGTCAATGGAAACGCTCAAAGAAGCTGTTCGCCTGAAATGCTCAGCGATAATTCAGGTCGTGCCAAGAGGATCAGTGAGAGCTCGGACCAATACTGACTCCAACTGAGACCCTCGATCTGTTGTAATAGTGCCCAGAACACCAAAAGATGGAATGCACAAAAGCACAGGCATTTGTCTCTGCAGAGATACCAATGTTAGGAATTTCATCCTGCCACCTGGTAGTCCAGTCCTCACACGTGAGCAGATTTCTACATTGCCGAGATGGCGGAAATGGACCTTGCAAGCCACAAGGTGCACGTGCTGGAAATGGGAATCCAAAACAACAAAATCCCCCAGCTTGAATTTCATGTGCCTGGAGACTTTAGGGTGTTGACCCAGCAAACGAATCCTTGCCGAAAAACCAACTTTCTGTTTAACATAAAGCCAGGTAAAATGTTCCTTAACCAGTTTGATTGATGTTCTTCTACCAGGAAGAGATAGATTGTGAAGAGAAAATCTCCTGCCTCATAGCCACCACACAAACGACCGAGTCCTTCCTGTTGGGGGAAAAACATCACAGACCAACTTTTCACCCGATTCATCCAGCGTCACATCTTGAAGATGGAGACCAGAGTTGATCTGGTTTCACCGGATGAAATCGGGTCAATGTGCCGTGCATGAGCCATGGCACTGAAATCGATGGCAGTAGTTGTAAGTAATGTCGTGCCTGAATAGGGCACCAGCCACAGCATTCACTTTTCCTCAGATGTGCTGTGTGTCTGATGAAAATTGTAGGATGAAGTCCAAGTGCTGAATCTCTCTGGGCAAGTAGAGATGTGTGCTTCTACTTGCAGTATGCAGAAGAGGCTGGTGGTCTGTACAAATGGTCAAAGAATGACCTTCCAATAAAAAGTTGAAATATCGAATTGGAAATTGGGATTCATGAGAGAATTATAAAGAAATTTATTTCAAAATTGTATCTTCTATTTCAAGAGGAATCTCCAAACCCAGACTTGAATAAATCACAAGAAAGATGGGAATTGGATTTGGGAACTGAAATTGACACTTTTTGCTTGTCTGGCATTTGTTGGGACAGTAATTAATGTTTTCGATAGATTAGTTAATTACAAATTTATTCATCAATTATATTTAATGCAACATCAATTAATTTATTCCTAATTTTTCAAATTCATGTTTTAGATGTGGCACAGAAATTGGTACATTTATACTTTGTCTCTGGAGATGTCTCAAGGTGACATCATTTTGGAAAGATGTGGCCAAGTTTTTGTAACAAATTATAATAATGTTTATCATTAATACCTGAGCTTTTACTTTTGGGAAATGTATATGTCAAGTTCTTAAAAAAAAACATTAATTATTTTTATAAATTGCATTGGAAATGGCCTGGAGATGTATAACAATTCCATGGAAATCTGAATCCCATCTTAAAATTGATCGTGGGGAAATGCAAAATTGTATTCCCTTAGCAAAGGTGACTTATAATATTAGAACTGGGTATGTTACAAAATTCAAAATATGGAAACCATATTTAAAAATAGGTTTATATATCTAATGTATTCACTTCTCCACCCCACCACCACTTTTCATTAATCTTAATGGTTGAACCTCATCATGTTGGTCTAATTCTAATATTTTATTAATATCCTGCCTTTCCTTTTGGGAAGGAATAGTTATCACAGGAGCTTTGCACCTAGATCTGTATTTTTTTCTTTTATACTTTTTTCTCTTCTCACTTTTATGTACAGTACAACATTTATTTTTTATTCTATTTTGATAATTGTAAGTATCGTTTGGATATGATTCTATTATTATATTGAACTGTATACAAAACTATAAATATTTTTTTAAATTCTGAAATGTTTCACTGCGAGATAGATAGCTAAGAGTTCTTGCCCAATTGTACTATACTTTGCCTGAGCCGGTGACCGCTTGGCTGAAAAAAAAATGCCAGAGATTCTAATTGCCCACAGACTCGTTGTTCGAACACTGGTCCCACAGCACTGACAGATGCATCTGTGGTAAGAGAGCAAGGCCTTGGGCATTTGATGTACAAGCTTAGTAGCATTTGTAAGAACAGTGTTCACATCATGGAAAGCTCACACAGCATCGTCTCCCAAAGTTAATGTCTTTTTGAAGCAGACATCATATCCTTTGAGTCGTTCAACAAGAGGTAATAGAGATGCTGCGGTATTCACCAGGGAACAACAATAAAATTCCTCGTACCTAAAAACCATCACAACTGGCCAAACGTTCCTAACGGGGGGAGGAAATTATCAAATTCCATGCACTTTCCATTCATCAGGCAAATACCATGTTGCATAACTCTACGTCCCAAAAATACAAGATCAGAAACACCAGAAACACTTTCCTGGGATTGATCACGATGCCACATTCCTCAAGCCTCGGAAACAATGAGATAAGGTGGCTCTTGTGCTTCTCTTCATCCACACTTACAACCAGAATCTCCTCGATGAACTTAAGTACTAAAAAAATCCAAGGCCAGTGAGTTCGTGGTCCATGAACCACTGGAATGTCTGAGCTGCATTCCATAGACCGAATGGTATTCTCAGAAACTCAAACATGCCGAACGGGACCATCACTGCTGTTTTCGTGACATCCGAAGAGTCAAATGGAATCTAATAGTAAGCATGTACTAGATCTATTTTGACAAATGCATATTTGACGTGGAGGTTGGCTGAGAAGTCTTGTAAATTTGAAATATTGTATCAGTCAGGCACGGTGGATTTGTTCAGGGCACAATTATCTCTGCAATGCCGCCAATCCCTAGTTTTTTTCAGAACCATTTACAACCTTGAAGCCCAGCAGCTGTCAGATCTGTGGGCTACGCCCAATTCTTGCCATTCCAATTTTGCGATTTTAAGATAATCCGGGGGTTTTACAAGCCTGCGTCTTATGGACCCTGCCTTTAAATGGTGGCTTATTGCATGTCTGCACACCATTATGATGGGGTCACGAGGTGAGGAAAACACTTGAGCAAGGCTTGGAAAGGGCAGGAGCCAGGTTGAAGGCTTGTCAAGCAGCAGATGGCATTGGAAGGACAACAAATGCAGCTCACTTGCATTCAAGAGCTGCAGTCCACACAACAGCATTTTTTTTCCAAATACATCACTGAAAAATGTGACAAGAAAAGGAATTTACCACATTTACAACTGAAAACCCACCCAAAACGATTGTGAAGCTGAAATGAAATGCGAGTGACCTCTGGCCATGTTTGAATAAGAGAATCATTTGTCACTGAAAGAACACATGACATATTAGAAAGTCTATGTTCCTCATGGGTTGGAGGGACAGGCACCACTCCAAAGTGACAGATAGTTTTGGAGTTTTACATAGAGATGTCAAACTAATAACCTACTCTAACAACTGCCAAGATTATTTTCCATTTCTCTCAGTTGCGTTCAATAAACTCTCTCAAATGAGAACAAGATCTCAAGACAAAGGACAGAACCAGGCCACAAGTCCCGTCTAGTCTGCTCCATAAACCAACACGAAACCACTCTGCACTCCTTCCAATTTCCGGACTTTTCCCATATCCCTTAATGCCCTTACTAATGAGATACTTGTCTATTTCTTGTTTAAATATGCCCAGTGATCTGGCTTCCACTGCTGTATGCGGCAGCGGTTCCACAGATCCACGACCCTCTGGCTAAAGAAGTTCTTCCTAATCTCTGTTTTATATGGATAACCTCTAATTTTCTTGTCCTCGATTCACCCACCAAGGGAACCATCTTACCCGCATCCACCCTATCTAAACCTTTCAATATACAAAATGCCTCCATGAAATTACTTCTTTAATTTCCTGTACTCCACTGAATTCTTCACTACCAATTTCACCTGGTCATTAACTTTTAGGTTTCCTTGCACAAGGACACCCAAGTCCCTTTGCACATCCAAGGTCTGAATTTTCATCCCATCCAAATTGTATGCTTCCTGTTTATTTCCACTGCCAAAATGTACAACTAAGCATTTCTCAATGTTAAATCTCATCTGCCATAATTTTACCCAGTTTCCTTATCTGTCTATATCCTTTTGCAACTTTACAGTTTCTACACTTCCTACTTTGTCCCCTATCTTGGTGACCTCCGCAAATTTCGCCACAAAACCATTTAAACCACAATCCAAATCATTAATTTATATTTCCTGGCAATATATCTATCCTGAATTCCTTTTATTACGGCCACATGCCATTCTAAAATTGATCATTACTGAACCTGAACATGTTTATTGTGGTAAACATCTTCTAATAAATGTTCTGGATTTAATTTTTTAAAATCTCGTTGTGGCTCCTCTTCATCCCCTCTTTGCAAGTTGAATTCACAAAATTTTCCAAATATTTTTTCAGCAATAATTCTGTGGTACAGAGGATTATTCATCTTTCCTAGAGGTTAAAATTTGCATTTTGATTTTCTTGTCTCAACTGAACATTGTACAAGGTGAAGGCTGATTAAAGTGGATTCAGTAACGATGGCCTTCAAATTTTTCATTATTGCTATGGCTACACTGCTTGAATGATAAACAGGTGTTTCTACAGGGAATTAACTCATGGAAATGTTCTAAATACATTCATTGGAGATAGACCTCTGTGAAAAGTTTACTGCCCATCGGCAACAATCCTTGAAAAGAAATGAATCATCACCCATAGAGCAGCCCAGGAATAGGCCATTTGGTGAACAATGTCTGGGGTGACCATGATACTCATTAAATTAATCCCATCTGTCAGCACATGGTCCATACACATCACCTATTCCCTCTTGTTCATGTGCCCAAACAAATGCCTCTTAAATCGTGGCGATTTCACCACTATCCTGGCAGCGTGGGCCAGACCCCCACCGCACTGTGCAAAAACCTGCCTCACTTCTCTCCTTTTCCCCTCTCATGTTCAATATAAGTATCATAGTATTTTTACATTTCCTATTGGGGGGGGAGGGGAGAAGACATTGACCTTCTCCAGGACTACAATAATTGGATAAATTTCAACCAGGTCATCCCTCAGCCTCCAAAGCTCCAGAGAAAACTATCGAAATTGCCATTTTCAAGGAGCTCGCGCTTGCACCCCAAGATCCCTCATTGCAACACTACTACAAGTCCTCTCAAAGTGCAAGACACTTGTCCAGATTAAACTCCATCTGCCATTTCTCTGCCCACATTTATAAGTCATCTGGTTTGGAAGGGATAATATGAGGGGAACTGGGTGGATCAACAGGTCAGAGAGAAAAACTTGGGGGGTGGGGTGTGGGCAGGTTACATGAACTTGGAAAATTCCATATTCATACCATCGAGTCACAAATGCAATAAGAGATGGTTCCTCTGGATTTGACCTCACCCAGACAATGGAGGAGGCAGAAGACAAAGGTCAGTGTGGGAATGGAATGGAACTTAAAACAGCTTGTGACCATGAGCCAAGATGGCCATTGTGATCAAAGTGGAGGTGCTCAGCCAATCTGTCATTTACTCTGCATTGGGTTTCTTGCCACAGAGGGCACGGACATGGTTGGAGTAGGAGACTTCGAAACTTTACCCTGCATGAGAATCCCTGGATGGTGTTAACTGATGTTGATTGCAGGAGAAAATGCCCGAGGATGGGGAGGAATTAGGAGTCTGTAATTATTTGAAAGATCTTACTGCAAGATTCATCACCAATGACGAGGAAAGCAGCTTCAGTCTATTCTCCCTCTCAGAAAGATTTATGTAATAAACAAAACAATCTTTCAGTACAGCCAGAGGCAAAAGGGCTCTTAATTTAGTCTTACAATCAAAAGACTTTGAAGTTAACCAGTGTAGATGACTCAAAATTCAATTCGAAATTCACTTCTGGTGGAAATATAAGAGCCAGTGGCTTGCTTAATCAGATTAGCCTTATTCTGAGTTTCCATTTCTACTTTCACACAATCAAATGCAAGCCCCAGTTGTTGATCCCCAACTATTTTCTATCCTTACCCACTTTGCAACTACACCTACCTGAAATTGGAAGAAACAACAGCTAATTTTTCCATGTATAAATCATATACAAAATAATTTACCCACATTTTCACATCACTGTAGCCACTGAATGATAACTTGTGCCCATCAGAAAATTGCACCAGCCACTTCAGGGTGCTATTTACCTTGGTGTTACTGACTCTTTTCCAGTGTTACTTGCAGACATAATGACATATTCAACATGCACAATATTTATTTTCTTACTGACCAGAACTATAAAGCATTGTGTAAAAAAGAGAAAAGCTCAAGTCAACCTGACTGCAATGTTGCTGTGCACATTTGCTACATTATTGAAGTTTCACAGAGCTTACAAGAGATATTCAAAGTCAAGCAATAACAGAAATAACAGGATATTACAGCACGGTACAAGCCCTTTGGCCTACAATGTGTTGATCTTGATATTTCTAAGAAAAAAATAATACCCTGTAGCAGCTACTGCAGTAGATGCTACTCAATAAAGGCAAACACACACAAAGGTAGTCAACTCAAGGCTGGTTTATTGCAGACATACACAGACCTTTTATTCCCTGCCTGTCAATGAGAATATTAGTGAAAACTTTCTGGTCCACAGGACCAGCTGGTTAAAGCTACGAGCCAATAGCGCCCCGTGCCTTTCAGCAGGGGCTTCATCTTGTCCATTGACTGTACTTTTGGGCCCAGCATTGTTAGCCCGTGATGTGTCAGGTAAGTCTGTGAACTGATGGTGGTGGTTCGTAATACCGCGCTATGCGTTCGCTACAACCCTGTTTTTCTTTCACCCATGTATGCCTGTCTCAGAGTCTCTTAAATGCTCCTTTCGTGATATTGTAATAGATAAATATATTTGGAGAATTTGGTAATATTTGGGATTTTAGTAAGATTTAGAGTAGGTTACATACATACACACATACATTTTAAACCATCTTATTTGAAAGACTGAAGAAATATTGAAGATCTCTGGAGAATGTTATTCACATTCACAAGTAGGTGTTAATCAAACTGATGTCATAAAATGAATGACCATTGTTTGTAAATGGAGCCACGATGACTACAAGTGCATATCTGCAGGGTGCTTACAGGAAAGTTATACCTAGGTTTTGTTTATCTAACAATAGCTTGAGCAGAAGAAAGAACTCCTGTTGTTTCGAATAAGAGAAATAGAACTCTGTAGTAGCTTTGAGAAAGAAGTTACCATCTGGAAAACCCTAACGGGGCAAGGTTCATCAGTGAGACACTGAGGTGACTAATGGTGGTTCTTCAGTTGTGGAAATCCTGGAACAACAAATCTCTCTCTAAAAACCCTACAATAACCATTCTGAGTGGTAAACATTTACCTTTCGAGCACCAAATCCTGGTGAAATTTATACACATTCCATTCTGTGCACAGCAGAATTGCCTGCATCCAGAAAACTTGGAAGCAGGAGAAGTGAGATTGAACTGTGAACCAAAGAACTTTTCTTAAATTTAAACACATTACAAACATGTGCACTTACAATTAGAAGGGGGTTAATTTGGGTTTGTTAAGTATAGAGTTAAGTTAAAGTTTGATTCTATTTTCATGATTAAATTTGATTAAAAATATCTTCTGTTTTAAAAACCAATTTTCTTGATGAATGAATATTGCTTCTCGGTTTTGGGAACCTTTGGATTCGTAACAATATCTTCTTGGATAATGACATTGGGCCTGTTCAAAGTAGGAAATGGCTTCTACCAGCAGGAGTTTCTATTTCAGGAAAATATTGATAGGTGGCTGGCCACATACATTTCCTAAAAATTAATGCCCTCTCCCTCCCTAAACCACATTCAGTCCCATGACATCTTTCTACGTTGCATTACTGGGACCAACAAGGACCTGACCCATTTCCCATCTCTCCTTGCAATGCCAATATGGCAGTTGCCATTAAGAACTGACAAATCACATTTTAATTAAGCAAGAAAGATGAAAATCATTCTGACATCCTGCTTAAAAAAAAGAGTCAACAAACCTTCCTAATTATATATCTTCATTTTTATTTTGATTCCCATGGAGCATTAGTAAAAAATGTCCCATCAATTTGCTCACCAACTTATGAGTAAAATCATGATCCCTGTTCATGAAAACCCTAACATTCAATGTTACACAGATAATCAAGGAAGAATTCTGTAATAAAGGTGAATGAAACATTGAAAGAATTTCCCCCTTTAAAACATTGAGATTGTAGTGTACCAAGTGACGGGGCGAGGAAAAAAAGCCAAATCACTGCAACACTTGGACAGTCCAAGATGGCACACACTCCCCTTCACTACCGAGAAGGACCCCATGCCCAGCACCATGTATGGGCTTAGGAGCCCTTCACTTCTGTGTAGCTGCCAGCTGGCCAGAGAATGATGCAACAACGTCACTGCTGGAAGTCAGGGGTACGTCACCAGAAGTGGCCGGGCCAGCGAGCAGACGTAGGGAATTTAAAACAGTAAAGCCAGTCTTTGTTTTACACTCACCTTGTGTGGACGTCTCTTTATTTGGTAGCACTGCTGCAGCGGACGCTACAAATCGATAACTTCTTATTGCTGCAACCAAACAGGTCTGCAAGATACACCAAACTAAACAGAAAACATGACCAGAAATCCCAGAGATCATAAATTCAAAAGGATTGGTGAAATCTTGACTCTGTATTATTAACACCAAAGTCCCTATATTTTTCAAGGCATTCGGACAAGTAACTGAGAAACATTATATTTTAGACACATGGTACGTCAGGATCAGAAGGGTTGGAGCATTATTGTTCAAGAGACACAACTTTAAAAAAATAACATCTAACTTGATGAAGAATGTGATGCTACAACAGGAAAAACGGATGGAATCAGACACATTCTATGAGCATTGGGAAGCAAAGAAAAATAGATTGGTTTTTCATCCTTTCCTTAGCGACCCAATGACCCCGACAAGTCCTCCCCGACCTGCGACCGTAGTGGAGTCCAAATGATCATCAGATTCCACAATGGTCGCAAGTCGGGGTTTTGACCGCGTGCGAGGAGCCCTGAAGTCTTAGAGCCTATTTTTAAAATCAAATGATTTGACAAACGAGAACAGAGACACAGGACACGAAAGACCCAAAATGTGCGGATCGACTCAACGCTTCGGGGTCCATCGGCTGGGGGCAGCCATCTTAATTTCTGTGCGCATGCGCTTGCGCAAACGGTTCGCTTAGTTGCCCCGTCGGCACATCCAAATCAGCCGCACATGCGCGAAGTCACCACGCATGCGCCAACCAGACTTGCCAAGCTCCTGCCCCCGCCCCCTCCCTCTGCAAGTTACCTCGCGGCCTGCGGCCTCGCCCTGTCGGCGCCATCAGGCCTCGCACCGACGCCTCGGCTCCACTCAAACACCTGGCCGGTACCGGCCACTCCCAGGTGGGGCCCAGCGGGCTGTTGGTTGCCCGTTTTCCCTGGACCGCGCGGCTGAGGATGATCCCGGCGCCGTCGCCAACTTCTCTTTAGCGCCCGCGGAGACGCGATGGATCCCGAGCAGACGACGACGCCGCCAACGTCCCGCCTCCCCACTGCACGAGCCAATCAGCCCGCGAACCTGCCCATCAATCCAACCCGACTTCAGCGTCCAATCAGATAGCAGCCCCTCCGAATCATCCCATTGGCTGGCGCAACTGAAGCAACCAATCAGTGAGCGAGCGAACACACAGGTGCACCCAATCAGCTTCGCAAGACAGAAAACAGGCAGTCGAAGGAGCAGGAGCCCCTTCAGCCCATCCATTTACAACTACCCCAACAACAATCAAAACCTTAGATTTCATAAGATCACTTTGTCCTGGCTCCAGGATTCCTCTGATCTGAAGAAATACAAGGGAGACTATTTATTCTCAATCTTTCCTTCAAATTAATTACCGCTTCCAATTTAATGTCTGTTACTTTTTTCAAAGTATCTGCATCTCAGTTCGATGCATCTGATCCCTCTACGAATGTGTATGACAGTAAACTCATCACATGTCCATGGATCCCAATTTTAAATGAACCTTCAACAGGGTAAAGAATTCCAAGGATATTACATTTTCATTGAAGACATTTCTTAAAGTCCAAGCGGCTGATCAGTTATTGGGAAATTGTGACACTTGGTGTTCAGCTCCTTTGCATTATCCTCTCTCGATCCCTGCTGCTGTGTCCCCTCATAATGTTGTAAGGCCATCTTCTTTTTTTCCAATGAGAAAGAGATCCATATTCAAACTTTCCTTCTATCACCTGGTTAAAACATCCCAGAAACAAATCTGATAATATTTGTGCACTTCTCATTCTTCAGATAAGGAAACTGGACACATGATTCCCGATGTAAGACGAGCAAGACCATTCGATGTTAAATTGGAGTGTGCGCGCTACTGTGAAGGGTGGAAAGAAGGACACACACTCAAGAAATCAAAGTTAAAGACTCCTTTATTACACTGACAGCTCTACTTCTATTCTCTCCCCGCTGCTGTCGACTGGAATTATGTCATATCAGCGCCGGCCTCCAATTAGTCAGTATTCCTGTCCTTGTTGATTACTATTGTGCGGGTTGTCCCCTGGGTCGAAAGTTGTTGGTCCCTGTTGACTCTGCCTGGTCATCAGGTTTGTCAGTCATCTTGTGTACAGGGAGGATCCCAGTTAGCATGATCCCCCACCTCCCCAGAACCAGTGATTGGAGCGCTGTTCGCTGCTTTCGGTCGCCTATATCTGCGTCGTGGGGGCTGAGTGGAGACCAATTTGCTGGCTTGAGGTGGTCGATGGTGAAAGTCTCTTGCTTCGCACCAATATCCAGCACACTTACCGTGAAGTGTGGAATGAACGATACACACCCAAGAAGTTGAAGTCGAAGACTGGTTTGTTGAACTGGCAGCTCTGCTTATATACTCTCCCACTGCTGAGGACAGGTCTTTTGAGATGGCAGAGCCAGCCTCGGATTGGTGGGTGTTCCTGCCATTGCTCATTGCTTCCCGCCGTGCAGGATGTCACCTGGGATGAAGGTTGTTGGTTCTCGAGGGATCTGCTCAGTCACCGTGTTTGTGAACCGCAACAACCATATATTGTGGACGAATGTGGAGCACATATTTACAAAGGGTGGGTGTGAATATTTAAATGAAACTCTGACATTCCCTTTCTCCTTAAGGCCTCAGTTTATGAAAAGGAACATTAAAGTAATCAGCGCTCCTGTTTGGGGGGGTCCCTTGTCCTCATTTTTCTTCCTTTTTCTTTTAGCACGGGGATAGAGGGGGGATGGGGTGGTTTATGGGGGGGGGGGGATTTCTTTATTCTTTCTTTTAACATGTATTTATATTTGATTTGTATTATTATTAATTGTGTGAATTCTTTGTGGATTTATAAATTATTTTTTAAATGATCAGAGGTCATTCCACTGGACCTAAAGAGGCCTAGAGCAACACTGGGGACACCCTCCTGCCCCCCACCCCCCCCCCACCACCCCAAATATCAATGTGATCCACTACGATCATTGACAAAATCATCGAGGACCCCTTCACCCGGCCAACAGCATCATCCAGCTATTCCTGTTGGGAAAGAGATCCAGGAATTTTAGAGCCGGTACCACGAGGCCCAGGAACAGCTGCTTCCTCCAAACAGGGAGAACGTGGAACAATTGATGAGCTGCTCATACAAATACTCCTCCACTCTGCTATATATTCAACAATAGTGAGTTATTTTTCTGGACATGCTCCACATGTATTATTTGTCTGTTGTGTGAGGGCTTGGTTCTGTGTTTGCGTGTGTTTACCCCAAGAACTCTGTTTTATCAGGTCGTACTTGTGCTATCCAAGGGTAATAAATTTGAGGTTGTACTTTGGAGTGGATGCAGAAGAGATTTCCTGGATCGGAGAAAGTATCTCATGAAGTAAAGTTGACTGAGTAGGGCTTTTCTCATCCCACTACCACCACCCACCCCCCACCACTCAGCGAAATTGACTTTATTCACAAATTATTTCCAAAGAGGAAGACCGTTCCAAGTCTTTTCTCCTCCTCCTGTTGTATCCAGATATTCCCTTCACTGCACATTGCTGCATACGTCTCTCTTTACCTTCATTGCCACCACTCAGATACCGTGTGGTTACAGCTCCCCTCTGCTGTTGGAGGAGTTCCCCTTGGTCTCAGCCTCTCAATGCCCGGTAATGAGAGGGTTATGATCCATCCCCATAGTGCCTTCGTTTTGGCTGTGCCAAGCCTCCATCCATCCCTCAGCATGTACTCCTGCAGCCTGGAATGTGCCAGTTGGCAGCGTTCCCTCCCCAACATCTCCGCTTGCTGAAAGACTGACAGGTTTAACGTAGAACACGAGAGCACAGTACAAGCATTTCGGCCCTCGATGTTGTGCCGACCGATGTATTCCAACCAAAATAAAAATAACTAACCCCTTCCTCCCTCATAACCCTCCATTCTTCTTTCATCCATGTGACTCAGAGACTCTTAAATGCCCCGAAGGTTTCAGCCTTCACCACCACCCCAGTTCTTGGGCTCATCCTATGTCCCTGACCTGGTAGGCATACACTGTATCCCCTCCCCTTGTCACCCTCCTGCTGCCCCCACCCCGAGCCAGAGGTGAAGGTGGTTTCTCAGCCGAGGAGCATATCTGGGAGATGAACCTCAACTGCATCGAATTCAGGTTCCCGCAGATCAAAGCAGGTCCGTGGGCCAAGATGAGTGACCCGATGGTGAACCGGAGATCCAGGGGTGGTCTCCGTCCTCTGGGTCCATCCTCAATACTGTCCCCTGTCACCCACCAGGCCCATCCCCAAACCCCTCCCCTGCTGAGATCGTCCCCAAAACCCTGTTCACCCCCGATCCTGTCAATAAAGTCCCTATCCCCCACCAGTCCCGTCCCCAAAGCCTCTGTCCCCCACTGGGCCTGTCCCCAATGCTCCGCCCATTGCTTGGACTGTCCCCAGAGCTCCTGTCTCCCACCAAGGCCTTAAACAAGCCACTGTCCCTCAACATGCCCAGCCCGTCCCCGCACCCCCACCCCAATTGATCTGCAACCAAAGGCCCATCGCCATCAGGTCTGTCCTCCCACCAGACCGGTTCCCTCACTGGGACCCTCTCCAATCGATCACCCATCACAACTACCCCACCCCAGTTCTTGAACCTCCCCCTTCCCCACCCACAGGCCTTGGAATCAGAGCTGCTCCTGGGACACCCAGACAGTGGAGATGTGGGGAGGGCAGTGATCCATCTCCTTCCTGGTGGCAGCATTCCATACCTTCACCAAATTGGGGAATCCCCTGACCCTTGGCACTGGGTCAATTGACCCATCTGAGCCAGGCCTCTCTCTCCCCCCACCCTGGAGAATGTGGCCCAATTCAGTTGGCTGCTACAGTACACACTGCCCTTCAACTCTTGTCCCAGGACTCCTGCTCCCACTTGTCCTTCAATGAGCTGTGTGACTACAGCCAGGAGCTTCCCCCTCCTC
Organism: Narcine bancroftii; assembly: GCF_036971445.1. Classification (NCBI taxonomy): domain Eukaryota; kingdom Metazoa; phylum Chordata; class Chondrichthyes; order Torpediniformes; family Narcinidae; genus Narcine; species Narcine bancroftii. The sequence goes on from NW_027211852.1 coordinate 1,083,463, forward strand.
ATTACCCTTGGCCCTGTGGGTGAGTGGGTGGGACATGACGAGGGGGTTGTAGGTCATGGAATTGGGGTAAGAAAGTTTGGGTGAAACCTGGGAAAGGGAGCGGTGATCAGCCGGCTGTGATCATCCGGTAAAGATTGTGTCAGGCATTGAAGACGGAGTCAATGCAGTCCCCTGCCGGGTCCATTCCCCACCGGGTCCATCTCCAAAACTCTCCACCAGGTCGATCCTCAATATTATCCCTCGCCGGGACCATCCCCAATCACGTCTGCACTGGGTCCAACCCCAATACCGTCCCCTGCCGGATCTGTCCCAAATACCGTTCCCTGCCGGGTCCATCCCCAATCCTGTCCCCGCTGGGTCCATCCAAAATCCCGTCACCCGACAAGTCCATCCCCAATCCATTCCCCCGCTGCATCCATCCCTAATCTCTTCCCCCACTGGGTCCAACCCCAATACCGTCCACCGCCGGATCAGTCCCCAATACCATCCCCCATTGGATCCGTTACCAATCGCATCACCACCGGGTCCAAACAAAATCCAATCTCCCTCTGAGTCCGTCCACAATACCATTCCCAACTCGGTCTGTCACTAATTCTTTTGTCCAACAGGTCCTCCCACAAACCCTATTCCCCACTTTTCCCTCCCCAAAGCCCCTGACCCCCGCCAGGTCCATTCCCAAAGCCATTGTCCTTCACTGGCTGGTCCCCAAAGCCCCCGCCTCCCCACAAGACTCATCCTGAAGCCCCAGCCCTCCCCTGGGCCTGTCCCAAAGGCCCATTCCCCATCATGTCTGTCCTCCCACTGAACCGATACTCTCACTTGGCCCATCTCAAATCGATCACGCATCAGAACTGCCTCACCTCAGTTTCTGCACCTCCCCTTCCCCCACCGACAGGCCTTAGAACCTGTGCTACTCCTAAGACCCCAAGACGGTGGAGATATGGAGAGGGCAGAGGTCCAATCTCCTTGCCAGTGGCAGCATCCCAGTCCTTCACCGAGCTGGGGAGTTCCCTAAACCTTTGCACTGGGACATCTGTCCCATCTGAGCGAGTCCTCTCTCTCTCCCCACACCCTGGAGACTGTGCCCCTGTACAGCTGGCTGCCACAGTACACACTGCTCTCCACCTCTTGCCTCAGGACTTCTGCTCTCACTTGTCCTTCGACAAGCTATGTGACTACAGCCTGGACCTGCCCCCACCTCGTTACACTTGGTCCTATGGGTAAATGGGTGGAACATGACAAGGGAGTTGTAGGTGGTGGAATTGGGGTGAAAAAGTTTGGGTGAGAGCCAGGAAAGAGAGTGATGATCATCCGGCCAATGAGAGGCATTGGGGACAGAGTCACTGGGGAGGGGTCAGAGCCTCAGGGAAACAAGGGCCCTGGATTTGGTAGCAATCACAGCTCATGGAAAGTAGGAGGAAGAATCCTGGGAATCATTGAGTGTGGCAAGGTTAGCGTCGCGGTTAGAACAACGCTGTTAAGGGGGCAGCAAGCCGGGTTCAAATTTGACACTGTCTCTGGGGAGTTCTACATTCTTCCTGTGTCTGCGTGCATTTCCACCAGTTGCTCCTGGTCCTTCCACCATTTAAAATGTTCCGGGGGTTGTAGGTCATTGGTGTAATTGAGTGGTTGTGGCTCATAGGCTGAAAAGGCCTGTTTCCGGGCTGCATGTGTCAATCTAAAATCACCATCTAAAATGATAGTCCAGCCTGTCATGAATTTTTTAAATATTCAATTCAAAAGACTGGTCCAGATAGACAACTCCGAAACAGTCCTTTCAGCCCATCTTTTCTGATGGCCAAGCTGCTTGCAAACAGTCCATATCCCTCTCAACCTTTTCATTCCACGGACCCATTCAACTCGCATTGCTTTGTCAATCTCACGGCCTGTGGGAAGAAATTATTTCCCTGCCTGTCAGCCTGATTTTGTTCCTCCATATCTCCTTCCTGATGGTAGTGGGTCAAAGATGCTGTGTGCTGGATGTCTGCGGGTCTAATTACAGGCCCCATCCCTGGACAGTCAGAGGCCCCTTGTCTCAAAGTCCCATCCATGTGGCCTCTCACTCAGCAATCCCTCGTCGGAACACAACTACCCCCTCCTTACCTACCTCTACCAGCCCTTAGTATCCTCATGACAGTTCCAGGCACCTGTTCTGTCGACCCTTGATGACCTGCGCCAGCTCTAATTTGGACCCTGCCTCACCTAAACCATTGGAATAACCAGCGCCTTCTACCCTCGAGAGCCCGAGGGAATCCGTACCCTCAGCAGTGTCCTGCTGGTGCACAATCGAATGCCCTCCATCCCCTTCCACGGGTTCCCTGCTGTTATCAGGCTCCTGTATGGACCCCACCCTGGCAAAACTAAGAAGAAACCTGTAAAGGAACTTTATCTTTTTTTGGTATAACTGTAATTATTGCATTGGAACAAGACTTGGGTAATCGAAAAGTGTCATAAATTTGTTGTAAAACATCCTTATATATAGGAAATATATCAGCATAAAAAGTTTTATAAAACTCTATAGAAAACCCATCTTCACCAGGTGCCTTTCCATTTGGCATATCTCTTATGGCCGTTTCTATTTCCTTTTCTGTAAAGGATTTATCTAACTCCTGTCTATCTTCTTGATTCAATTGTGGCAATTTAATATTTTTCAAAAAAGAATCTATAGCATCCTCAGTTACATCTTTACATTCTGAAGTACATAATTTTTAATAAAAATTACAAAATTCCTCATTAATTTCCTTTTGACTAAAATTAATACCCGATTTCTTTCTAAATACTGGTATAATTCTACATAATTGTTCCTTTTTTAACTGCCATGACAGAACTTTATAAGATTTCTCACCCCATTCATAAAATTTATGTTTAGTTCGGTTCATTAAACATTCAAACCGATAAGTTTGTAATTCATTATATTTAAATTTTAAATTAGTTAACTGATTCTTTTGCGTTTCAGTAGCATTTTTTTTGAAATTCTTTTTCAGTAACAGTTATCTTTTTCTCTAAATCTTCAATCTCTTTAATTCTCTCTTTCTTTACTTTAGAAGCATAACTAATAATTTGACCTCGTAAAAAAGCTTTCATTGCATCCCATAAAACAAATTGACTAGAAACAGAATTAGTATTATTACTAATAAAAACCTCAATTTGTTGTTTTAAATAACTAATAAATTCCGTTTTTTGCAGTAACATAGTATTGAATCTCCATCTTGGAGCTCTCTGAACATCCTGTGAACTCTGATATTTTAATAATAATGATGAATGGTCCGAAACCAGTCTTGCCTTATAATCCACAGATGTAACCCTATCCTGCAAATGTGCTGAAATTAAAAAATAATCAATTCTAGAAATCATTCTGTTTTCACAAGAGAGGATACAAATAACCTCCCAAGGATGTTGGGAAACATAGAGACTAATGCAAGGGAGGAACTGAAAGAAATCAGTATCTCTAAGGACATGGTCTTGGGGAAATTGATGGGATTGAAGGCAGATAAATCCCAAGGGCCGGAAAATCTACATCCTAGGGTACTTAAGGAAGTGGCCATTCAGATAGCAGATGCTTTAAGAATTATTTTCCAGAACTCAATAGACTCAGGATCAGTACCCATGGATTGGAGGGTAGCTAATGTTACCCCACTATTTAAAAAGGGGGGTAGAGAAAAAGCAGGGAATTATAGGCCGTAGAGCCTTACTTCAGTAGTGAGCAAAATTATGGAATCCATTATTAAGGAGGTAATAGCGGAGCATATGACTAGCAGAGAAGGGATCGGACAGAGTCAACATGGATTTACAAAAGGTAAATCGTGTTTGACAAATCTATTGGAATTCTTTGAGATGGTGACAGGTAAAATAGATGGGGGAGAGCCAGTGGATGTGGTGTACCTGGACTTCCAAAAGGCCTTCAATAAGGTCCCGCATAAACGACTGGCTTCCAAAATCAAGGCTCATGGGATTGGGGGCAAAGTATTGATGTGGATTGAGAACTGGCTGGCAGGTAGAAGACAGAGAGTTGGGATAAATGGCTTGTTTTCTGAGTGGCAGGCGGTGACCAGTGGGGTGCCACAGGGATCTGTACTGGGACCCCAGCTGTTCACAATTTACATTAATGATCTGGATGAGGGGATTGGTTTTAATATCTCCAAATTTGCAGATGACACTAAGCTAGGAGGGGTTGTGTGCACGGAAGAGGGGGTCAGGAAGCTCCAGTGTGATTTGGATAAATTGAGGGACTGGGCAGATACATGGCAAATGCACTATAATGTGGATAAATGTGAGGTTATCCACTTTGGTAATACAAACCGGAGGACAGATTACTATTTGAATGGCAATAGATTAAGAGATGGGGAAGTGCAGAGAGACCTAGGGGTACTTGTACACCAGTCTCTGAAGGCGAGCATGCAGGTACAGCAGGCGGTTAAAAAGGCAAATGGTATGTGGCCTTCATATAAAGAGGGTTTGAGTACAGGAACAAGGATACCTTACTGCAGCTGTACAGGGCCTTGGTGATACCCCACCTGGAGTAATGTGTGCAGTTTTGGTCACCTTATCTAAGGAAGGATGTTCTTGCAATGGAGGGAGTGCAGAGGCGATTCACCAGGCTGATTCCTGGAATGGCAGGAAAGACTTATGAGGAAAGATTGAGCAAATTGAGATTGTACTTGCTGGAGTTTAGAAGATTGAGAGGGGATCTCATAGAGACATATAAAATTCTGGCAGGACCGGACAGAATGGATGCAGATGGGATGTTTCCAAGGATGGGAAAATCCAGAACCCGGGGCCATGGTTTGAGGATAATAGGCAAACCATTTAGGACCGAGATGAGGAGGAATTTCTTTACCCAGATGGTGGTGAATCTGTAGAATTCATTGCCACAGAGGGCAGTAGAGGCAGGTTCATTAAATATATTTAAGAGGGAATTAGATATATTTCTTCAGTATAAGGGTATTAAAGGTTACGGAGAGAAAGCGGGGACGGGGTACAGAACTTTAAGATCAGCCATGATCTCGTTGAATGGCGGAGCAGGCTCGAAGGGTCGAATGACCTACTCCTGCTCCTATCTTCTATGTTTCTATGTTTCTATCCCCATTATACCTACACCTCACTGTGATCCTGTATATACATCACTGTTAAACCTTTTAACTGCTCTGAACCCAGTGTCACAGTTTCTGTCCCAGTCTACCGTACATCACCATTAAACGTTCTCCACACTGTGAACACAGTGTCACTGAATATGCAACAGTGTGACGTGAATCATCGTTAAACTTCTTCCCCACTGTGAACCTGTTGTCACAGTATCTGCCACAGTTTATTGTACATCACTCTTAAACCTTCTCACTACTGTGAACTCGGTGTCACAGTACCTGCCTCTGTCTACTGTATATCACTGTTAAACTTTCTCCCCACTGTGTAACTGGTGTCACAGTATCTGGCTCAGTCTACCGTACATCACCGTTGATCTATCTCTCAACTGTTAATCCAGTGACACTGTATTTGCCATATTATATCGTACATCACCATTAAACCTTTTCCCCATTGTTGACTTGATGCCACAGCATCTGCTGTTGTTTATTGTACATCACTGTTAACCTTTCTCATTGCTGTGAACCCAGTGTTACAGTATCTGCCACAGTATATCGTACATCACTGATGAACCTTGTTCCTTCAATATTTCCGAATAAAAATAAGGTCAGATTCTGCGGAAAAATATCTCCTATAACTTGTTCCATTAATATTGTAATTCTCCCCAAAAAGATCTTGCATTAGGACAAAGATAAGTTGAATGCAAGAAAGTTGCAACATCTTCACCACACCTAAAACATTGATCTGATAATTCTGATTTTATTCTATTCAATTTCACTGGTGAAAGAAGTAACTGTGGAAAAAAAACTAGTTGTGAATTCCTTCCTCACTGCTGCAGTGTGGAACTCTGGTCAATAGTTCCAGACTGCTGAGTTGAAGTGAATTAATGCAACTCCCCTGGATCATGTGATCTCTATTGGAAATCAGCTTCCTGAGGAGCTTTTCAAATCCAATAGCCTGAATCACCTGACTCGAGGTGCAGCTTTCAGATAAAATCCTTGCTGACATCTGCTGACATGACTGATGTAAAAACAATTATACTGAACTAATTTATGTCTTGCATTGAGATCCTTATACGGATGTCCCCATATTTGCCAATCAATTAAATTATTCAGATCCATTTCCCACCTTTGTCTCAACTTATGAACTCCTCATTTAAAAGTTCCTACTTGTAATAAAGATGACATCATCAAATATTTTTTTTTAACAATTCCTCTTATAAAGAATTTCTATTTCAGTACAACATGGTTGGTCCTAACTTATCCTTCAAATATGCTCTAAGTTGGAAATAGCAAAAAAACTTGCGATGAGTATACGATATTTATTTCTCAGTTGCTCAAATGACATTAATTGACCCCTTTCATAACAATCTTCAACATTTATAATTCCCTTACGAAACCCGCTATCCAGAAATTGATGATCCTTTGAAAAAGAAATGAGGATTTTGAATCAAAGCAATTCTGGGTGATGTACATCCACTTACACCAATTACATCATTTATTTTATTCCATATATTAATCAAATGTTTCAACAATTGTGTATCTTTATCACCAACCATTAATTTTGATTCCCAGTTGTACATAAATTCTTCTGCTTTTCCCTCTCCTATTTTATTTGATTCTATTTTAACCCTTTCAAATAAAGAAGCAAGAAATCTCATTTGAGCTGCTCCATAACAATTTTTAAAATGAGGAAGCTGCAGTCCTCTCAATGCAGAATTTCCATTGGGTTATTTGTAACATGGGATTCAATCGGAAATGGGTTCATGTGACATAAAACCACGATGCAGACTGTTTTCTAAGAATGGAATGCAAGAGGAGGGTTGTCTAGGTCTCCAGCAGGATATAGATCACAAGATATAGGAGCAGAAGTAGGCCCGTTGAGTCTGTTCCACCATTCTTCCACTCAGCCCCACTGCCCAGCTCTCTCCCCGTTACCCTTAATTCTTTGACATATCAAATACCTGTTAATCTCTGCCTTAAATACATCCAATGACCTCACATGGGTTTCACGACCCATTGACAAAATCAATTTTTCCACATTTATTTTAAATTGACACCCTTTTATCCAGAAATTATGCTCTCCTGTCCTAGAATCCCCTACCAATGGAAACATCTTTGCCATATGTACTCTGTCCAGGCCTTCCAGCATTTTAAATGCCTCTGAGGTCCCCCTTATCCTTCTGTACTCCAACTAGTACAGTCAAAGACATGTACGGTTACATGATATTATGTCTTGTTGATATTTACCACTCGGGAAGGTTCTTGTTGGTTTTCAGATAGAGGTTTGTTGTTCAGGGAAGAATTAATGTTTTTGTGATTCAACGTACCAGCATCTGAAGTCTGTTATCTCTTCAGAAAAGCTTGAGAGCTTTAGCATGGAGCAGAGCTGAGCCACGACTTTGCAGGTATTTAAGGGAGTGTGTGGGCAGGGTTTGTTCTGGACCAACAATCTCACCAAATGACTCTGCTTGAAATCAAGATTCAAACCATTTTGAGGAATACAACAGGAATTGTTCAACAAGAGCCTGGTGTTCCCTGAGGAGTTTTCTTTCAATAGTGGAAATGATTTTTTTTTAAAAGCCTGTTAATATTCCTGATACAGATCTTTGTATTTAACTTTCAGGTTGCTATCTGTTGTTAACTTGGAGGCCTTTAATGGGGTGACTGGGTGGAATTTTTGCTTTAACCAAGCAGTTCTCTTGCAATTTTCCAGCTGTTCGATGCAATTCAGTTGCTTGCAAGTTTAGCAAGTGGGATTTTGATGTGAAATTGCAACTCACAGCGTCATTTTTGTGTTTGAAAATGCCAATGTGAAAATTTTAACTTTGGTCTCCTTGGTTTGCTTAAGTTTACAGAGGAGACGTTGGGTCAAGCTGAGAAGACAGAGTTGGATGCCCATTTGGCAAATCGGGTGGGCAAAGCATTAAACACAAAACGAGGGGCTGAAAAAATAATGAAGCAGACTGAAGTGCCGTTGAACCAAACCCAGGTAAAGAATTTCATTTTGTGCAGTGTACTTAAGAGACCAAACGATTTGGGCTTTTAGTGGTGACCTATTTAAATGAACAAAATCTGATTAGAATTGAAGTTTATGGAATGTTTGGAAGTTAATGTTTATAATTACGATAAATGAACAAATCAATGAGCCTGGTATAACAGTATCTGCCTCTCTCTACTGTACATCACCGTTAAACCTTCTCCCCAATATGAACCTGATGTCAAAGTATCTGACACTGTTAATCGTACATCAATGTTAAACCTTCTCACGAATGTGAATCCTGTCTCAAAGTTTCTGCCTCAGTCTATCGTACATCACTGTTAAACTTTCTCCCCCCTGTGAACCTGGTGTAATAGAATCTGCCTCAGTCTACCGTCCATCACCGTTAAACCTTCTCCCCACTGTGAACCTGGTGTCACGGTATATATCTGAATTTACAGTATATCACCGTTAAACCTTCTCCCCCCTGTGAACCTGGTGTAATAGAATCTGCCTCAGTCTACAGTCCATCACCGTTAAACCTTCTCCCCACTGTGAACCTGGTGTCACGGTATATATCTCAATTTACAGTATATCACCATTAAACATTCTCCCCGTAAACCTGGTGTCACAGTATCTGCCTCAGTCTACTGTACATCACCGTTAAACCTTCTCACTATTGTGAACTTGGTGTCACAGTATTGATCTCAGTCTATCGTATATCACTGATAAACCTCTTCCCCACTGTGCACCCGGTGTCACGGTATCCATCTCAATTTACCGTACATCACTGTTAAACATTCTCCCCAATGTGAACATGATGTCACAGTATCTGACACAGTTTTAAGTCAATCACTGTTAAACCTTCTTACTCCTGTGGAATCCATCTCACATTTTCTGCCTCAGTCTACCGTTCATAAACATTAAACCTTTTCCTCCTGTGAACCTGGTGTTAAAGTATCTCCCTCAGTTTAATGTACATGACCATTAAGCCTTCTTACTGCCCTGAACTCAGTGTCACAGTATATGCCAAAGTCTACTGTACTTTACCGTTAAAACATCTCCCCACTCTGAACCTGGTGTCGCAGTATCTCACACAGTTTATCGTACATGACTGTTAAACTGTGTTAATGTTGTGAACCCATTGTCTCATTATCTCTTATCAGTCTACCATACATCATCGTTAAACCTTTACACATCTGTGAATGGGTGTCACTGTATCTGACACAGTTTATCGTAGATTACTGTTAAACCTTTTCACTGCTGTGAACCCAGCGTCACAGTAACTGTCTCAGTCTACCGTACATCATCGTTGAACTTTATCCCCACTATGCACCTGGTGTCACATTATCTACTTCAACATACCGTAGATCACCGTTAAACCTTCTCCCCATGTGAACCTGGTATCACAGTATCTGACACAGTTTATCGGACATTACTTTTCAACTTTCTCACTTCTGTGAACCCAGAGTCACAGTAACTGTCTCAGTCTACCATACATCATTGTTGATCATTCTCCAGCTGTGAACCTGGTGGCAGAGTATCTGCCTCAGTCTCCCGTATATCACCATTAAACCTTCTCCCCAATGTGAACCTGGTGTCACTGTATCTGCCTCAGTCTACCATACATCACCGTTAAACATTATCCCCATTGTGCACCTGGTATCACTTTATCTACCTCAACATACCGTACTTCACCATTAAACCTTATTCTCATGTGAACCTGGTGTCACAGTATCTGACACAGTTCATAGTATATCACTGTAAAACCTTCTCACAATTGTGAATCCTACTATAAAATAATGCACCCCTTCTAAGTCTCGCTGTATTCAAATCCCACCTATTTTAAAAATTCCAAAAAAAAGAGAAAAATCAATCCCAAAACAAGTTACTCAAAAGTAGTAGCCCCCTAAAAATCTGGGTATGGTAAAGTCCACAAGTGGCAGGTGACTAAAGGACTCAGTGTCACCCACCCCCAGTCAGACTTTCACAAAGTCCTGAAACAAAAACATTCAACCCACTGATTCCAGTCCCACTGATTGTTCAGGATCTTCAATATCGAGAAGACTTTGCGTCAATTCAACTTTTTTCCCATTCTTTCCATATTTTCCAATCTTTCCATTTTCATTCCCATTGACCCTTCTCTTCGGTGACAATGGTGACGATCACCCATTTCCTCGAACATCTGACAATGAATTAGCAAATATTAAAGGATCATGGTCATCATCAAAAAACAGAGATTGAAAATTCCCATAAAAATCTTTCAATACTGCCACATAACGAAAAGCAAATTTTTATCCCTTTCGCCACAATTCTTCTGAGGCTGAATTAAATTCTCAATCTCTTCTGATAATTTCTTGACTCAGATCTGCATTAAAAAAACCCTATTATTTTGAACCATTATTGGAGCCTGATTTTGCCGTGTTTTCTGCACCACCAATCGGAGGATCATCTCTCTGTCTTGATATTTAAAACAGCGAATCTAAACTGCTCGTGGTAATTGGCCTGGAAACGGTTTCTTCCTTAACTCTCTGTTCGCTCGATCTAATTCCAGTCCATCTGGAACAAATTAGCTGCCCTACACTTCTGGGATCCATTTCTTCAAAACCTTCACTGGATCCGAACCTTCCATATCTTCTGGAAAACCTACTATCTTAACATTATTTCTACGACTTTGGTTTTCTAATGAGTCAAACTTCTTCAATAATTCCTTCTTCTGAATCCCCCAATCTACAAAAGGATCTTCCACTATTTCCATTTTTTCTCTATTACGCTCCACTTGACTCTTGCATTCAAGAAAGCCTCCTCAATCTTTTTAAAATGATTTTGCACAGTATCCACTGATCGTGTCCATCTCGTAACATCACTCTTAACTACATTAATATCTTGCTTCATAAAAGTTATTTCTTCACACACAGTGTTCATTTTAGTTTTCATTTCTGAAAATCCTTGAGTCATCTGATGAGTCATTTGCATTGATATATTTGACATATCTTCCATGAGCTGAGCAATCCCTTCCAGAATTGGAAACACAGAATCCAGTCCAGGATCCATCACCTCCATTTGAGGCTGACCTTCTTTTGCCACAGTCCCCAGTTCTTCAAATTCTAATGAAGTTGAGCATCTTCTTCCTCCATAGCAATAGGTCCTCTTCTGGAGCTGCTGCAGGTCTGGACACCTGGCACAGTGTGCCGACCTCGTCAGTTCACCGTCGCCCAGGCTCCCCCACATCCCACACCTTCTCCAAAGGTTTGTGGACCCTCGACACACTGTGCATGCCCGGTAGGGCCACCGACTGCACAGGTGCGTCTTCTGATGTTACACTGTACCTCTCCTGACCACCAGGCAATGCTGCAGGCTCACGTGCCTGTCCTCATTCAGCTGGCTCGCCCTCACGCCTGTGTTCACGAGTGCACAAGTCGAAACCGCTGAACTCATCGCTAAGCTGGCGCCGACGAAATACTTAGCCGGGCAGGAGTCATCTGAGGCTTGGGGACTCCAGTCGACAACTCCGTTGCTTCAACTTGAATTCGGCCTCAATTCTTCAACTCTTTTGTAAGGTAATTTCTTCTGGAACTGAGTTTTCGATTTTTTCTTATTTGTAGCTATTTTGATCCTCCACAATTCCAAAGCCTATAAACAGTATTTTTAATCACTTTTACAACTTTTAAAATCGAGCATTTAATAGTCTAACTGGGGATGGGTGGAACCACACGTCTACCCTCTGCGCCATCTTGTCACAGTATCTGACACAGTTTATAGTAAATCACTGTTAAACCTTCACATTACTGTGAATGCTGTCTCTTAGCTTATGCCTCAATCTAGCGTTCATCAACGTTAAACCTTCTCCCCCTGTTAACTTGGTGTTAAAGTATCAGCCTAAGTTTACCACACATCACCATTAAACCTTCTCCCCATTGTGTGTCCAGTTTTACTGTATCTGCCACAGTTTATCGTACATCACTATTATACCTTCTCACTACTGTGAACTCGGTGTTACAGAGCCTGCCAGTCTCCCGTACATCACCAGTAAACCTTCTCCTCAATGTGAGCCTGGTGTTACTGTATCTGCCACTGTTTAGTGTACATCATCATTAAAAATTCTGCCCAATATGAAGCTGGTGTCACTTTATTCGCCAAAGGTTATCGTACAACTCTGTTAAACATTTTCCCCACTATGAACCCGGTGTACAGTAACTGTCTCAGTTTCCCATACATCGCCAATAAAGCTTTTTTTTCCCACTCTGAGCCCAATATCAATGTATCTACGTAGTCTCCTGTACATCACCATTAACCTCCTCCCCACTGTGAACCAGGTTTCACAGTATCTGCCACAGTTTATTGTACATCATTTTTAAACCTTCTCACCACTGTAAACCTGGAGTCACAGAATCTGCCTTATTCTACCATACATCTCTGTTTAACCTTCTCAGGACTGTGAACACAGTGTCATAGTATCTGCCAAAGTCAACTGTACATCACCGTTAAACATTCTCCCCACGTTGACCCATTTTTCACTGTTTTTGCCACCATTTATCGTACATCACAGTTCAGCCTTCTCCCCGCTGTAAACTTGGAATCACAGTATATTCCACAGTTTATTGTACATCACTGTTAAACCTTCTCACTACTGAAAACTTGGTGTCACAGTATCTACCAAAGTCTACTGTATATCACCGTTAAATATTCTCCCAACTGTGAACCTGGTGTAACAGTGTCTGATACAGTTTATCGTACATTACTGTTGAACCCGCCAGATAAGCTCCAGATAGCGAAAGAGGAGTTCTCGCATCTGCAGGAACTGGGGATCATTCGTCGCTCCGACAGTCCTTGGGCCTCGCTGCTCCACCTTTTCCCAAAAGCCTCCGATGGCTGGCGACCCTGCATAGATTATCGACGGCTTAATGACACGACAGTACCTGACCGTTACCCCATCCCTCACATTCAGGACTTTATGGCCAATCTGCATGGTGTGAGAGTATTCTCCAAGGTCGATCTGGTGTGCGTGTATCATCAAATCCCATTGCACCCCGAGGACATCCCCAAAACGGCCATCATCACCCCCTTTGGCTTGTTCGAATTTTTATGCATGCCTTTCAGGCTCAAGAACACCGCCCAGACCTTCCAGCACCTCATGAATACGGTGCGCAGGGATTTGAATTTCGTGTTCATTTATCTGGATGACATTCTTGTCGCCAGCAGAGACTGGGCACAACACAAGTCTCACCTGCACACCTTCTTCTCCCGACTGGCCGAATTCAGCCTAATGATCAATCAGCCTGGCCAAATACCAGTTTTGTGCAGAAGAAAATTTGGATGGGATGAAACTAATCCAGAATCCATTACACAAGATTGGAAAAATTAGATTGAGCGTCTTCAAATACTTGGAAGTTTTGACGTCAACAGACTTTGGAGTGGCCACATTTGCTCAGTTACACCATTTTTCTGATGTAAGTGAAGATGGTTTTGATCCTGTCAGTTACTGAGTCCTGTGAAATAACCAGGTGCGAGTAGATGGTGGATTTGTAAAGGGAAAAGCCAGAGTGGCTCCATTAAAGTCAGTCACAAGACCTTGAATGGAATTGACTGTTGCTACTGTGGTGAGCAAAATGGACGCTATGTTAAGAAGAGAATTACAGATGGAGTTAGCAGATCCTGTGTTTTGGACTGATAGAACATCAGTGCTTAAATATATTAATAATGAAATCATGAGGTTTCATCTCTTTGTGACTAACAGAGAGAATGAAAACCTGGACAACAACAAATGGCAGATTTACCACAGGACAGAGTTTCACCTGATGAATTCCCATTTACATCCGTGGACATTGATTATTTTGGTCCTTTGCAAGTAAAGTGAGGACGAAGTGTTGAAAAACGATATGGAGTTATTTTCACTTGTTTGACTATGAGAGCAATTCATATTGAAGCAGCGTCATTGCTTGATACAGACTCTTTTATTAATGTTCTTTGGTGTTTTATTCCTAGACGTGGTCAAGTAAAAGAATTATGTTCTGATAATGGATCTAAATTGAAAGGAGCTGAACGAGAATTATGAAAAGTTATTCAAAATTGGAATCAACATCAAATTCCTGATGCATTAATTCAGAAAGAAGTTAATTGGATATTTAATCCACCCATAGTTATGGGTGTGGTACGGGTAAGGGTTAGTTGGTTGTGGAGAACGTTAACAAAGGTCTGTACTGGGCAATACTGGGCAGCAATGCTTAATGTTGTAATGGATGCGGAAGCTCTGGGAAGGGGTAAGGGAGGGACTGGCCAGGAAGTCTGCAGATGCTGGGTCCGAGGGCAATGCACAAACATGCTGGGGAAACTCATGAATAGTTTTGTGAGGAGCAGATCCTGCATCACGAGTCAAATTGAGTATTTCGAGAAGGTGTCAAAGGAAATAGATGAAGGTCAAGGTCTGTATGTGCTGCACGTGGATTTTAGTAAGGTGCTTGACAAGGTCGTCACAGTGGCCTCATTTAGAACGTCAGGAGGCATGGGATCCATGGAGCCTTGGCTGTGTGGATTCAGAATTGGCTTGTCTGCAGAAAACAGAGGGTAGTAGTAGATGGAACAATGACTAGTGGCGCTCCAAAGGGATCTGCTCTGGGACCCCTGCTCTTTGTGATTTTTATGAATGATGATGGGAGTGGAAGGGTGGGTACGTCAGGGGATGACACAGAGGTAGAGATGTTGTAGACAGTGTAGAAGGTTGTCATAGGTCATCCAGTTTGCAGAGAAGTGACAGATAGAGTTGAATCCTGTAAATACAGATGTACTTAAACAAGCAACTGGTACAGGTTTATTTCCATAGTCATTTTCAAGGGCATGAATAAAAGTTATTCCAAAGAAGGTTGGAGACCCATTAAACTTAGCTTCAAATAGACCAATATCTTTATTGAATGCGGATTACAAGAACGTGAGGGCAGAGCACTTGGTTAATGGCAGGATTATGAACAGTGTGCAGGACTGAGATATATTTAGATCCTGCGCCATAAATCGCTCAAGGTTGCTGTGCAAATTGAGAGGGAGTTTAAGATGGTGTATTGTGTGCTGGCCTTCAGGAGTCAGGGAATTGAGTTCAAGAACTGAGATGTAATGTTGCAGATGTATAAAATTCTAGTCAGACCACACTTGGAATATTTGTGCATTCCTGGGGCGAGAATACCAGAGGACGTCTAAATAAGGTGAGATGAGGGAACTTTAGACAAGATGTGAGGGGGATATTTTATTCACACAGAATGTAGTGGGTGGCTGGAATACAATGCCAGGGGTGGTACTGGAGGCTCATCCAAAAAAGGCACAAAAAAGATTTTAATATAGGGACAGGAATAAAAGAAAAACAGAAGGTACTGGTGAGAGGGAGGGAAGAGTAATATTGTTGTGGGGTAGGTTCAGATGGGTCAGCTGAAGGGACTCAACTGATCCATCCATGATTTGTCCAGCATCTTGCTGCCATGTCATGGTGAACCAGGGTGTTGCCTGATGGAGACACGGTACTCTGAGCTCTGCAGATATAGATTGTGGTTTTCTCCATAACACACTTCCTTAGGTGAAGCAGAGGAAGAGAAAGGCCCTAGTGTGCAGGGGTAGGGAGGGGGGTGATGGGGGAAGAGTTGGGGCCCTCCAAAGTCATCGTGATCAGGCCTCGGAGACGGCATCTCTATCACTCGTATTTCTCTTCCCAGGAGAAGGAGCGATCTCAGAGACAAGACACGAGTCCAGAAGAACATTACATCCCAGCTGAACAGAGGACGGACAACATCATGATGGCCTGAACCCCTCCCCTTCTCCCTCTGACACTGCCAACTCCATTCCCCACCTCTTCCATATCCTTTCACCCACTTCCCCCCCAGCCCCCATTTCTCCCCTACCTCTCCTCCATTCCAACCCCCTCCCACTCACCTTCCCCTTCACCTACCCTCACACCTATGCCCTAAACTCAGCCCTCCTCCCTGCACCTCCCCTTCCCCTCTCCTTTCCCCCTCCCCTTCGCCTCCTCCCCTTCACCTCCTACCCTTCCCCTCCTCCCCTTCCCCTCCTCCCCTTCCCATCCCCTTCCCTTCCTACCCCTAACTTAGGGGAAGGAGGGATAGGGGATGGGGGTAGGAGAAAGTGGGTAGTGAGAGGGTAGGGGTAGGTAATGGGGTAGTGGTATGGGGTGCGGGTATGGGGTAGGGTTAGGGGAAGGGGGTAGGTATAGAGGATAGGGGTAGGGTTTAGTTTAAGGTTGGGGAAGGTGGGTAGAACTAAGATAAGGGTCAGGGACGGGTAGAGGTACAGTTAGGTTTAGAGTTAGGAGATGTGGGCTCGGGTTAGGTCGAGGTTTAGGGTTAGGTTTAGAGTTTGGGGAAGTGGGCTTGTTTTAGGTTTAGGGGAAGGGGGTAGGAGTAGGAGGTAGAGGTGGGGTGTGAGTTGGGGTTTGGGGAAGGTGGGTAGGATTAGGGCTGGGTTTAGGGGACAGCGTAGGTATAGGTTTAGGGGACAGGGTGGAAATAAGAGTTAGGGTTGGGGACGTGGTGTAGTGTTTAAGGGTATCGGTAGTGTTAACGTTAAGGTTAGGGTTTGTTAGGGTTAGGTTGGGGAGGGGAGCGGGGGAGGCGAGCGGGGCACGGGAAATGGGGAGGTGATGGGGGAGGGGAATGGGCAGGGGAATTAGGAGGGGTACAGTGTAGAGGAAATGGGAGGTGAACGGAGGCAGGCAACCCTACCCCCTCCCCTCCCCACCCCTTCCCCCACATTATCCCTGCCTCCTCTCCTCCTTCCAGAGGAAGCCAGGCCTCATTCCGGCTAGAACCTCCCTGTGGTTTCAGAGCCTCCGTTTCAGGAAGTGCCTTCGACGCTTGCCGCTGGACATACATCTTGTCTCTTGATTCATTCTATACCGTTGATATTAAATTTAAAAATGGTTTGGTCTTTTAAAGCTGAACTCAAAAGGCTGGTCCAGATAGACAACACAGAAACAGGCCCTTCAGCCCCACTCTCCTGCTGGCTGTGCTGTTGTAATCAGTCCATATTCCTCTCCACCTTTTCATTCTTAGCTCCCATCCAGCTCATGTTGCCTTGTCAATCTCATGGCCTGTGGGAAGAAGCTATTTCCCTCCCTGGCTTCTCTGCTTTTATTCCTCTATATCTCTTTCCTGATGGCAGGGGAACAAAGATGCTCTTTGCTGGATACCTGTGATTCTATTTACAGAGCCCATCCCTGCAAAAAATTGAGTGGTCCCCTGCCTTGAGGTTCCACCCATGTTGCCTCTCCCTCAGCACTCTCTCGTTAGAACACAACTGCACCCTCCTTCCCCTCCTCTCCCAGGTCTCAGTATCCCCCTGACAATTCCAGTCAGCTGCCATGTCTACACCCTGCCCCACCTGCTATCGAATGCCCTGCATCCTCCTTCCCCGTTGGTTTCCTCCTGTTATCAGGCATCAGGATGGACCCCACCCTGTTGAAACTACCCGTATTCTCACTGATCTCTCTGCACGTCTGCCCTCCATCCAGGGGTCTTGGTTGTCTTGTGGTGATGGTGGAGAACAAAGTACCAACTCAAGGAGATGGGGAGCAGTAAGGAGACCCCCAGTTCCAGGAGACAGGGAGAACCACAGAGATGCCCAACTCTCTCAATCCGGTAGAACCTGGTCATCAGGTGCAAGGAGCTCTTGGTACTGCTGCACGTGAGGCAGGTGTGGCCCATCCCCACACCTCCACCCTGTCAATTCCCAAAACACATTTCCTATTCATGTGGGGGTCCAAAATGGATAGAGTCTGGAGGACCATGTACGTCGTCAATCAATGGGGGCATAACCCTAACCAGCATGGCTATTGTGTGTGGCTGTGCTTGGAAACAACGTGCAAGGGCATGAAAAGCCACTATTTGCTGAGGTTCTACCTGGCTCAGGTGTTGCGAAAGATTGGTCTGGCCCTGATGCCACACAATGTCCTAGTCAGCAGGACTTTGCCCCATCACTTTCATGGGAATGGTTGCATAGACAAACACTATTGACCACAGGGCCATCAGGCAGTGGTCAGCATGGAATTCCTGCTGACACAGAGACTAGGACTTGATGAGATACTGTGGGGTGATCCCCTGAGCAGAGCATCCAGAGACAGACATCCAGAACTTCTGGAAGACCAGAATCTCAGTGAAAGATGCCCTTTGGTCTGCCTGAAACCCAGATAAGAGAAGCAAACACTAGAAGCCCAAAGCAAAGGGAGGAATGTTTAGGGGCAATATCAGGGGTACTTGTTTTTACACAGAGTTGTGGGTGCCAGGACTGCCTTGCCAGGAATGGTGGTGCAGGCTGAAATATTAGCGGCATTTAAGGGCTTCTTGGACACATGAATGAAGGAAACATAGAAGATAGGAACAGGAGTAGGTCATTCGACCCTTTGAGCCTGCTCTGCCATTCAACGAGATCATGGCTGATTTTAAAGTTCAGTACCCCGTCCCCGCCTTCTCTCTGTAACCTTTAATACCCTTATACTGAAGAAATAGATCTAATTCCCTCTTAAATATATTTAATGAACCTGCCTCTACTGCCCTCTGTGGCAATGAATTCCACAGATTCACCACCCTCTGGGTAAAGAAATTCCTCCTCATCTCGGTCCTAAATGGTTTGCCTCTTGTCCTCAAACCATGGCCCCGGGTTCTGGATTTTCCCACCATTGGAAACATCCCATCTGCATCCATTCTGTCCAGTCCTGCCAGAATTTTATATGTCTCTATGAGATCCCCTCTCAATCTTCTAAACTCCAGCGAGTACAATCCCAATTTGTGCAATCTTTCCTCATAAGTCATTCCTGCCATTCCAGGTATCAGCCTGGTGAATTGCCTCTGCACTCCCTCCATTGCAAGAATGGAGGGTTATGAAGGAGGAAGGGTCTAGTTTTTATTTTGCTTGGAATTGATAGGTCAGCACAACATCGAGGTCCGAAGGGCATAACTGTTCGACGTTAACCTGCTGGTCTTTTACCACATGGAGATGTGGGTGAGGGAACGCTGCCCACCAGCCTATTCCAGGTTGCTGAGAGATGCACTGAGGCTTGGCGCAGCCAACACGAGGGCGCTGTGGGGAAGGACTCTAATCCTCCGGGTCTTGAGGGGCGGAGACTAAGGGGAACCCCTTCAACCACAGAGTGCAGGGAGTAACCACAAGGTGTCAAAGTGCTTGAATGATGTTAAACAGAGAACATGAGCAGTGAAGGGAATATAGGCATGCAACACGAGGATGAGAAAAGACATGGAACAGTTGTCCTCTTGGTCAATAATTTTAGAATAAAGTTAATTTTGGGGTGAAAAAGAGAAAAGCCCGAACTCAGTCAACTTTGTTTCATGAGATACATTCTCCAATACAGGAAAGCTCCTCTGTACCCATTCAAATTTAACCCAAGGAAACTGTATTCATGGTGGAAACCTCTGCAAACACACAACGGGACCTACGCACAGAGAGACAAATGATACACGTGCAGTCCCTCCCAAAAAAGAAATAAATTCTGTTGAATCAATCGCAGAGTCATGGAGTCTTTGTCTGAGCCGGTCATCCATCATTCTCCATTCTCACTGCTCGCAGGAAGAATCTGTTTCGGGGCCTGGTGCTACTGGCTCCGAAATTCCTCGACCTCTTTCCTAATGAGAAGAGCTGCCAAATGCTGTGGGCAGGTGGAATGGATCCTCGACGACGTTGACAACGACAATGAACCCGGTTGATATTTTGGGTGGGTGGGTTGGGGGGAGAGAGTCCCCATGATCCTATCTGCCACTCGTGGTCCTGCCGATCATTTTAAAATATATTTATAAACTTAAAACCACAACAAATTCACACAATTAATAATAATGCTCATCTAATGTGTGGCATCTATAAAAGAAAGAATAAACAAACCACCCCCCACCCCCATTCCCAATATCCTAACCCCTCCCCTTCTCGCCTCAACAGAAGTGTCTGTTACTTTAAAGTTTCATTGAATTAACAGAGGCCTTCAGGTGAAAGGGAGTGTCAGGGTTTCATGTAAATATGCACACCCACCCTTGGTAAATATGGGCTTCATATTCTTCTGACATATCGAGTTGGAGTGGCCTGTTAACCGAGACATGAGCCACTACACTAGAGAGCCGACAAACACACTGACAGCGCAGACCTCGTTGGGGCCAATGCCCTTCATCCCAGGGGATGACCCACATGGTGGGAAACAATGAGCAACAGGAGGATCGCCTTCCGACCCAAGGCTGGAGCTGCATGTTCAAGCAACTTATCTTCCACTTCCACTACTTGGGTGCATGTCATTCTTTCCAGACTTCGCGGGAGCACGCCTGCTACAGTGGTGACCTCAGCAGGACCCAGCCCTTCAGTTGGACATGAAGATCACGGTCCAGGTGGCTCTTCAGATGGTTTGGTTGAAGCTGTCAACGTTCTGGATGTCGCAGCCACACGTGGGGTTCAAACAGGCCAAGGAACAGTTCCACCTCCAAGAGATCACCGCTGATGACATCCATTACTCCTCCATGATGTTCTTGCTCATCAGGACACCGGTTGTGTGTTTGCAGAGATTTCCACCATGAACACAGTTTCCTCAGGTTAAATTTGAACGGGTACAGAGGAGCTTGCCTGGATTGGAGAATGTATCTCATGAAACAAGGCTCATCGACTTCCGACATCAGCCACGCCTTCATCCTCCACCTCATTCTGTTCCTGCTCTCACTGTCGCATGGCCCAGACAGTCATCCCAACATGACACCCTTCGTGCTATTTCTTTTCAGCTCTCACCATCGCCCTGGACCCACTTTTCAGGAACTCGTCCCTCTTCCTCCCTATGTCATTGGTATCTCCATGTACAACACCCTCTGGCCCACTTTAGGATGTCTTGGACACCAGCAGCAACACCCCAGACACTGGCACCAGGGAGGCACCACCTGGAAAAGGTCCAGGGTCCTAGTCCAACAGTCCTTTTCCTGAGCATCCAGGCAGCAGAGAAATATCAATGGTTGCTCAATGCAAAATCCTCATTGCGGTGCCCACCAACAAGTTGAGGCACAAAGTTTTGTGGGTCTTTTGGGTTACTGGTGCCAACATATTCCCCATCTCACCCAGCCCCTCCATCTACTGTACAATGTTGCCCAGAAAAAAAAATCTCCGCTTCATTGATGACCTGAACAACAAATGGCTTCTTAAATGGCAAAACACACTGTTGAACACCACTGCCACTGAACACAAGCACCCCCCAACCCCTCAAAACTGGAACACCCTTTGAATTACTTGTCTTTGCCATGAAGAAAATGGCCTAGTGGAGCCTCGAGCGAAAGAGGCAAGGTTGCTGAGTCCCACACAGCTTCTGGTTCAATTCCCTCCTGGAAGCTGCCTCACGCGACTCCCCATCTGAGTGTCAGATGCTCGCCTGCTCACCACAGAGAACCAGATGACAGCAGAGACAGTCACACTCCAGCCACACCTCCCCAACATGTGATGGGTTAAATCTGCGGATGCCACTCACAGCGGACCGAAGAAGTGGTACATGGCAGACCACACAGAGGCCGGGCCCGAAGGGCTGAGCCACTTGCAAGAACAGATCATGTCCTGCCCGAAAGTGACAGCCTCCCACCTGAATGACCCCCGAGAAGAGCTTGGCACCATGGCCTGGGGCAAACCGTTCATCACCCTTGATGCTGGACAGCAGGAAAAAGCTTGGTTTACTGACGGCTCGGGCTGGTGGAGGTGCAGAAAACAGCGGTGTAAGGTGGGAGCGCTCCAGCCCACCACAGATAAAGTACTGACAGAAGAGGGTGTGGTGGAAGGGAGAGCCAAATGTCCAAGCTGGCAGCTGTGGCACTGATACGAAAAGAGACAACCAGGCGGGCCCAGGAGCCTATTTTCCGATCAGTGCCACAGGATTTCTGGGCTGTGCCAAACAGAACGTCAGTGTGGATGGGTCGGCGGCAGGAGACAGGGAGGCAGATCCATGGCTGCCTGCTCTGAGGACAACAGCACTGGCAGATCTTCTGAGAGGTGGAACAACAAAAGAATAGTCAGGGTCCACCACGTGGATGGACACACCTCCAGGAAAACCGCTGAAGCTGACGCAATGCCACTGTGGACTGAGCTGCTCAAATATGCTCTGCCACTATTTTCCCCAAGCAGAGTGACCCTGAAGCCTTGGCAGCATTGGTGCATCATAAATGTGGGCATATGGGCACTATGATGGACAGAGGATCTGGGGGTCTCATGATGTTGCAAGAACTGTGATGGCCAAATGCCCTATTTGTCAGCAATTAAAACCAAGGGCCACATTCGCTGGAGTTCGGGAGCCGCCCAAGTCTGATAAATTGACCATATCAGGCCTCTCCCCTGCCAAAATAAAAAGTGATATGTTCTCACGATGGTCAGCACATACTCGGATGTCCTGCCAGCGGGCCGATAAAGCACATTTTAAGTGTGCTCCATATGAGGAATACCCTATCGGGAAACGTCCGACCAGCAATGGGTGGTGATGCCAAGTATTTGGGCCACCTGCATATCCCCTACCACCCACAGGCATCCAAGATCAATGAGTGAATGAATGACCTGTTCAAGGCATCGTATGTGACAAGTTGATTGTCAAGTCTTCTATCCATGAATGGTTGCAAGTGTATCGATTAATCCGGCGAGTTTGTGTCTGTGTGTGTCTTTTACTCCTCGTGCGACTTCACTACATGTGTCAATAAAAGACAACTGTGTTCAAATTCGCCACCCTTGGTACCCCTCGAATCAGTTTCACACATATAATAATTGGTGCAGTGAGCAGGGTCCTTCGAGTTCTGACTGAACACAGCTGCAGTGGAGATGCTTTGGAATCAGGACAGGAACTATAGTGCAGGCAGGGAGAACAAGATCTGCGGGTGGACTGACGAGAGTGCAGGATTGGTGAGCTTGGCAAGCATGCTGGCAGACCACGGCAAACTGGTAGACTGGTCCAAGCTCCTGGATCCACATTTTGAGAAAATATGTCACCACGTGTTGTCCCACTTCGAGAAGTCGGGGTTCCCAAAATCTAAGGGGAATCAGAGGGTGCCTTTTGGCTGCCAGTGTTTCTCCTGAGAAAGAAATGTGAGGTCATAGAAAGGAAAGATTTGGAGAGGGCCCAGGAAAATAAGGAGATAAAGGTGGTCCAGCAGCGCTGCTGTGCACTGCAGGAGCCAGCACAGACTTCCCCAACCTGAGCCACTGATGTCGAGATGAGAGGGACAGAGGTAGCCAACAGGCATGCCGATCAAGGTCTGACTCCCCACCCCCCACACCCCCAGTGAGTGAGTTTGTACTGGCCATGGAGCGATTAGCCGAGGCCATTTGCCAGGATTCAGGCATTAAAGGTTTCAGAACAGGCCAGGAAGAGCATGAAATCAATTTATTTGCAGAAGTTGTTCTGATATATCTGACAGACCCGACACACTCATTGCCCAAGTTGTGCTCCACCCTGGAGGACTATGGGGAGATCTCTGGGTATAAGTTCTTTTGGGATATGTGCAAAATCATGTCACTTAGGAAGGGGGATTAGAGCCAATGTCAAGAAAATAGTCAACAAATGTGGCAGCAAAATGGGATCAAATATCTAGGAGTTAGAATAGATAACAACGAGTAATTTAGACCAGCTGAATTATTCTCCTCTTGCTTGGGGAAATTGAGGAGGATTTAAATGGTTGGATGTCCCTGCCCATTACACTAGTGGTGTTACAGAGAGGGGAGGTATCACAGAGGGGGGAGATGATGACACAGAGGGGGTGATGATGTCACTGCATGGGGCAGCCATAGCTGAGTCGTGCCATGGCACAGCAACACGAGAAAGATGCCTCTCCTGGAAAGGGATTCTGGCCCACGTGTCGGAGTAGGACGCTGTCTCATCCCAGGGACCCTCTGATCAACAGGGTTATGTTTGGAAGCACCCTGCGCCCATGGGTGAGATAAAGAGCCTGTTACAGGCTCCCCGACTGGGACAGAACCTCCTCTGGCACCATCCTTCACCCAGTGTGGGCAGAGAGAATGGAGGCTGCATTTAATTTCCCCTCTCCCCACCCTGAGTGCAGGGCACTTTATGAGGCAGCTGGAGGGGAGTGGGGAGGGGAGAACAATGGCATGCGAGGGGATACAGGGATGGGGTCTGTAGGAGTGGAGGGGAGAACAAAGGAACGGGGTAGCACCACAGGCTAATGTCAAGGGAGATTGGATCAGAGATAGGGGACATAGGGTTGAGCTGGGGGGATGGGGTGCGAGGGGACGGAAAGGACTGGGGAAACCATGGGGGTGGTGTTGGGTGGGGGATGAGAGTGTGGTAGAGGAATCGGGGCAGGGGAGAGTGTGAGGTGTCTGAGAGAGAAGAGAAGTTGCGAGGGGGATGGAAGGCAGACCTTTCAACAGAAATGGGACAGAGCTCCCCCTCCACCTGGAATGGGATCTGTCCACTGAGAGACAGGACCGCTCCTCCTCCCCGTGGTTACAAGATCCCTTCCACCCTTGCATACACCCCCACACCCCCCCAACCGGGATAGGATTCTTTCTCCCAGTGGACCTGGATCAAGGTGCTAGAAAGTGTTTCTGCTGCGGTGGACCCAGCAGAGTTGAGCGATGAAGCATGGGTCTACCTCCGCCCCACCTGCTCCCTCATGCGATGAGGTCTCGCTTGCATCATGGAAGATCACGGTGTTGCTGAGCTTCTGGGAATGTGGAGGGCTTCTGCTAAACCCGTGGTAGGGTTCAGAGTGGTTCATCTCCCCGGGACGTGCTGAAGGTCAAGGATGACCCGATCCTCCCATGGAGGGAGGGTCGTAGACAAAGTGAACGGCTGCGGAACTGGCCTCAGTCTGAGGAGAGTGATCAAAGAGGAACCTGGGGTGGCAATATTTCTACTGAGAGGCTGGAACAAACCACCAGAGGATCAATTCTGACATTTAGGTGACCCTTGGAAGGGAGTTAGAGGGAGGGGGAGAGACTAACTAGGACAGCAAGGCTGGGTTGGGATAAATGACCTGTTGTGTACCCTCTGGGTGTGTAAATGCTGCTGCTTCTGCCCCAGAGGACATGGCAATAAGGTCACAACAGAGATGGCCACTCTGTGTCATGGACCCAATGTCCCCAAGGTGGTGTCCTGCACAGATGATAAAATCATCGACAATGGATCTTTCGGTGTGGTTTACCAGGCAAGGCTGGTGGACTCCGGAGAGCTGATTGCCATCAAGAAGATCTTGCAGGACAAGAGATTCAAGGTGAGGGGGAGGAGCAGTTGTGTGGAAATGGAACACCCTGATATTTAACTTTAGGCCTACACCACGTTCACAGGCCCTTGCGACACATGAGCCCGTTTCACACAATTACACCCAATTGACAAACACCCTAAACACATTTTTGAAGGGTGGGTGGAAAGAGGAGCATCTGACAGAGACCAAAGCAGCCATGGGGTTTGGAAACAGAAAGTCACACAAACCCACAACAGCAGCCCCCCTCCCCACACACAACCCCCTACCCCACACACACACACACACACACACACACACACACACACACACACACACACACACACACACACACACACACACACACACACACACACACACACACACACACACACACACCTGGCAAATATCAAAGATTTTCTGCAAATTCATTGTTTAGTAGAAGCTGGGAAAACAATCATAAAAACGGAAGTGATACTTCATTGAACCCCCTGACGAGTCCCCGCTCCAGCAACACAAAAAGTCCCCCCCACCGACTCTCGACGAGTCCCCCATTTCGGCCTCCCTTGGAGTTCACCACCTCTGACCTCTTGACGAATCTCCTCCCCGCCTCCCCCCTCAACTTGGACAAGTCGCCCCTCAGGGCTCCGAATCATCGCCCAGCCTTGCTGATGTTCCTCTCTCGCCATAGAACCGCAAACTGCAGATCGTGCGAAAGTTGGATCACACCGTCATCGTCCCTCTTCTCAACTTCTACTCCTCTGTAGTCAAGGTAAGATCCACCTGCACCCACCCCACCCCCACTCTGATGCATATCATTTGCTGCTACCTTCCCCATTCCTTCAATTGATCTGTCTCGCTGCAGCCTCTCTGTTGCCTCCATCCTGCCCCTCTGACCAGTGCCGACTCCTTGACACTGGCTGCCCTGCTCCTCACCCATTAACTCATGACCTCTTCCCATTTCAACTCCAGACAGCAGCAGCCAAGACCACAAGACAAGGTCGCCAAATTCGGCCACTCAGCCCCTCCAGTCTGTTTCCCCAATTCATTTCACGAATGTATTTTCCCCCATAACTCACTTCCCCAGAACCTTTTGGTGCCCTTCCAAATCAACGCCTGCTCTGAATCGTCCCAACAACTCAGCCTCCACATGTTCGACCCCAGACAACACCCGGCTGCAAACATTTCTCATCTCGAAACGTCAATGGTTTTTCTCTCCCGGTGAATCCTTGCCTCACGAGGGAGGGCGGTCAGAGCTGCACATTTTGTGCAGCCTCACCAGAAGCCGAATGATGGGGCAGCGGACGGGTCCACTACGGCCTGTTGACGCTCTGCTCGCTGAGCCCTTGGATTCATGCCATGTTGTGTTGAGCAGTGGGGGCATCAGGCCTACTGAGATCAGGAGGGGCTGGCACTCCAGTTGGGAGAGGCACTGGGTGTTGGAGGGTAAATCCAGCTGACATGTTTGTATTGTGTCCAAGAGAAAGAGGAGGTTTATTTGAATCTGGGTCTGGTCTATGTTCCCGAGACGGTTCACTGCATGGCCCAGCACTTCAACAAGGCCAAGCAGCCCATTCCCATGATCTACATCAAGGTGGTTGTGGGTCTGGGTGGTCAAATTGTCCACTGGGGCAAGCTTGGATGGTGGGGTTGGAGGATATGAAGGAGTTTACTGGCTGAGTCTCGCTGGGGACTGGATATCGATGAAGGGTGCATGAGGGTCTCAATGGGTATTGGTGAGGAGAGAAAGGGTAGTGAGGGGAGAGGGGCGGAGAGGATGATGAGGATGGATGTTGATTGGCAGGGAGGAGCCCTTCACCCACCTCCCCTTACCCTCAGGATATAGACCCAGCCAGTGTGGAGGCAGAGCTGGTCATGTTATATCGTTGTGTTGCCAGATGTTCATGTACCAGCTGTAGCAGAGCATGGCCTACTTCCATCCTCAGGGGGTTTTCCATTGAGACATCAAGCCCCAGAAGATGCTGGTAGATCCCGAGATGGCCTTCTTATTGCTCCAGTTGGGAGAGGCACTGGGTGTTGGAGGGTAAATCCAGCTAACATGTTTGTATTGTGTCCAAGAGAAAGAGGAGGTTTATTTGAATCTGGCAGGTAGATCCACCCATGTCTGTCCGTTCACCACCTCAACGGGGTGCTGATCCCTCTCCCCAACACGGCCTTGTCCCCTCCCCATCAGCTCTCACCCCTCCCCCACCAGCTCTCTCCCCTCCTCCCTCTCCCAACTTGCCCCTTCCACAGCTTAATAACTTATTCTAAATAAGATTGTGGGGGGCTTAGATGGAATGAACAGCCAGAAACCTTTCCTAAAGTGTCAGGTGCAAATCTCAGAGAGCATCCGCTTCAGGTGAGGGGAGATTTTTTTTATGCAGAGAGTTGTGAGAGCTTTGAATGCGTCACCGGAGAAAGTGGTAGCGGTTGGTAGAATAGGTACATATTAAAGTCTCTGAGACGAGCATGTGGATGTAAGGGAACAGAATTTTTACATGATAGAGGAATTTGGGGATATGGCGAGAAGGCAGGGTAGGTCGAGTTTGGTCATAAATTAGATCAGCCATGATCATATTGAATGGCGGAGCAGGCTCGATAGGCCATTTTTGTCCTACTCCTGTTCCCACTTCCTATGTTCCTATGGGTGTGGTACAGGTAAAGGTTGTGGAGAACATTTACAAAGGTCAGTACAGCCTTTATGGGCCAAAGGGCCTGTACTGGGCAGCAATGCTTGATGTTCTAATGGATGCGGAAGCTCTGGGAAGGGGTAAGGGAGGGACTGGCCAGGAAGTCTGCAGATGCTGGGGCCGAGGGCAATGCCCAGACATGCTGGGGAAACTCATGGATAGTTTTGTGAGGAGCAGGTCCTGCTTCACGAGTCAAATTGAGTTTTCCGAGGAGGTGTCAACGGAAATAGATGAAGGTCAAAGTCTGTATGTGCTGCACGAGGATTTTAGTAAGGTGCTTGACAAGGTCCCCACGGAGGCCTCATTCAGAATGTCTGGAGGCATGGGATCCATGGACCCTTGGCTGTGTGGATTCAGAAATGGCTTGTCTACAGAAAACAGAGGGTAGTAGTAGATGGAACAATGAGCCTGCTCTTTGTGATTTTTATGAATGATGATGGGAGTGGAAGGGTGGGTACGTCAGGGGATGACACAGAGGTAGAGATGTTGTAGACAGTGTAGAAGGTTGTCATAGGTCATCCAGTTTGCAGAGAAGTGACAGATGGAGTTCAATCCTGTAAATCAGATGTTCTTAAATAAGCAACTGGTCCAGGTTTATTTCCAGAGTCATTTTCAAGGGCACGAATAACTGTTATTCCAAAGAAGGTTGGAGACCCATTAAAAGTAGCTTCATATTGACCAATATCTTCATTGAATGCGGATTACAAGAATGTGTGGGCAGAGCACTTGGTTAATGGCAGGATTATGAACAGTGTGCAGGACAGAGAAATATTTAGATCCTGCTCCATATATCACTCAAGGTTGCTGTGCAAATTGAGAGGGAGTTTAAGATGGTGTATTGTGTGCTGGCCTTCAGGAGTCAGGGGATTGAGTTCAAAAACCAAGAGGTATCGTTGCAGATGTATAAAATTCTCGTCAGACCACACTTGGAATATTGTGTGCATTCCTGGGGCGAGAATACCAGAGGACGTCTAAATAAGGTGAGCTGAGGGAAATTTAGGCAAGACGTGAGGGGTACATTTTATTCACACAGAATGTAGTGGGTGGCTGGAATGCATTGTCGGGGTAGTAGCGGAGGATGGTCCAAAAAAGGCATGAAAAGGATTTTAATATGGACAGGAATTCAAGAAAAATGGAGAGTACTGGTGTGAGGGAGGGGAGGGTAACATTGTTGTGGGGTAGGTTCAGATGGATCAGCTGAATGGTCTCGACTGATCCATCCATGATTGTCTAACATCTTGCTGCCATATCATGGAGAACCAGGGTGTTGCCTGATGGACACACGTTGCTCTGAGCTCTGCAGAGAGAGATCGTGGTTTTCGCCAAAACAGACTTCCTCAGGTAAAGCAGAGGAAGGGGAAAGGCTCCAGTGTTCAGGGGTAGGGGGGATGATGGAGGAAGAGTTGGGACCCTCCAAAGTCATTGTGATCAGGCCTCAGAGACAGTATCTCTATCACTCGTATTTCTCTTCCCAGGAGAAGGAGCGATCTCAGAGACAAGACACGAGTCCAGAGAACCTCGCATCCCAGCTGAACAGAGGACGGACAACATCATGATGGCCTGAACCCCTCCCCGTCGTATCCCTCTGGCCCTGCCAACCCCATTCCCTGCCTCTTCCATGTCCCTTCACCCACTTCCCCTCTTCTCCTCTATCCCTCCTCCATCCCAACCCCCTCCTGCTCACCTTCCCCTTCTCCTGCCCTCACACCTATGCCCTAACCCCAGCCCTCCACTCTTCACCTCCCCCTTCCCCTCCGCCCTTCCCTTCCCCTTTCCCCCTCCCCTTCCCCTTCCCCATCCCCTCCCCTAACCCTCCCCCATCCCCTCCCCTAACCCTCCCCCTTCCCCTCCCTTTCTCCTCCTCCCCTTCCCCTCCCCCTTCCCTTTCCCCTTCCTACCCCTAACCTAGGGGAAGGAGGGGGAGGGGAAGGGGGTAGGAGAAAGGGGGTAGTGGAAGGGGGTAAGGGTAGGGGTTGTGGTAAGGGGTAGGGTAGGGGGTAGTGGTAGGGGGTGCGGGGATGGGGAAGGGGTAGGAGGTAGGGTTATGGGAAGTGGGTAGGTTGTAAGGGATAGGGTAGGGATAGTGGTAGGGGGTGTGGGTATGGGGAAGGGGTAGGGTTAGGGGAAGGGGGTAGGTTGTAAGGGATAGGGTAGGGGGTAGTTGTAGGGGGTGTGGGTATGGGGAAGGTGTAGGAGGTATGGTTAGGGGAAGGGGATAGTTGTAGGGGGTGCGGGTATGGGGAAGGGGTAGGAGGTAGGGTTAGGGGAAGGAGGTAGGTTGTAAGGGATAGGGATAGGGTTTAGTTTAGGGTTGGGTAAGTTGGGTAGAGTTAGGGTTAGTGTTAGGAGACATGGGGTAGGGTTATATCTTGGTTTATGGTTAGGTCTATAGTTCGGGGAAGTGGGCTGTGTTAGGTATAGGGGAAGGGGGTAGGAGCAGGGGGGTAGAGGAGGAGTGAGGTTTGGGGTTAGGGGATGGTGGGTAGCATTAGGGTTGGGGTTAGGGGGTGGCATAGGCATAGGAATAAAGTTAGGGTTAGTGGACGGGGTGGGGGTAGAGTTAGGGGACGTGGAGTGGTGGTAGGGGGTATCGGTAGTGTTAAGGTTAGGTTTAGGATTTTGTTAGGGGTTAGGGTTAGGAGTAGGAGGAAGGGAAGGGGGAGGGGAATGGGGGAGGCGAGCGGGGGACGGGAACTGGGGACTGGAAGGGGGAGGGGATGTGGGAGGGGAACGTGCAGTGGAAAGGGGAGGGGAACGGGGTAGAGGAAAGGGGAGGTGAACGGTGGACGGCATCCCTAGCCCCTCCCCTCCCCTTCCCTTCCCCTGCATTTCCCCTGCCTCTCCTCTCCTCCTTCCAGAAGAAGCTGGGCCTCTTTCCGTCCAGAACCTCCCTGTGGTTTCAGAGTCTCCGTTTCAGGAAGTGCCCTCGACGCTTGCTGCTGGACAGACATCTTGTCTCTTGATTCATTCTGTACCATTGATATTAAATTTAAAAATGATTGGGTTTTTTAAAGCTTGAACTCAAAAGCTGGTCCAGATAGAGAAAACATAAACAGGCCCTTCAGCCCCTCTCTCCTGCTAGCTGAGCTGTTGTAATCAGTCCATATTCCTCTCACCCTTTTCATTCTTAGCTCCCATCCAGCTCATGTTGCCTTGTTAATCTCATGGCCTGTGGGAAGATGCTATTTCCCTCCCTGGCTGCTCTGCTTTTATTCCTCCATATCTCCTTCCTGATGGCAGGGCGACAAAGATGCTCTGTGCTGGATATCTATGAGTCTATTTACAGAGCCCATCCCTGCAATCAATCAGGGGACCGTTGCCTTGAGGTGGCACCCATGTTGCCTCTCCCTCAGCACTCTCAGAACACTACTGCACCCTCCTTCCCCTCCTTTCCCAGGTCTCAGTAACCCGCTGACAATTCCAGTCAGCTGCCATGTCTATACCCTGCCCCACCTAAACTGATGGATCGACCAGCGCCTTCTCCCCTGAAGAGTTCGAGGAATCCACGCTCTTGCAATGTCCTGCTATCGAATGCCCTGCATCCTCCTTCCCACTTGGTTCCTCCTGTTATCAGGCGCCTGGATGGACCCCACCCTGTTGAAACTACCCGTGTTCTCACTGATCTCTCTGCGCCTCTGCCCTCCATCCAGGGGTCTTGGATTTCTTGTGGGGGTGGTGGAGAACAAAGCACCAACTTAAGGAGATGGGGAGCAGTACAAAGACCCCCAGGTCCAGGAGACAGGGAGAACCACACAGATACCCATCTCTGTCATTCGGGTAAAACCTGATTATCAGGTGCAATGTGCAAGGAACTTTCGGTCCTGCTGCACGTGGGCCAGGTTTGGCCCATCCCCACACCACCACCCTGTCAATTCCCAAAACAAATTTCCTATTCATGTGGGGGTCCAAAATGGATATAGTCTGGAGAAGGACCGTGTACATCATCAATCAATGGGGACAAGGGTGTAACCAGCATGACCATAATTGTGTGTGGCTGTGCTTGTAACCAAAGTGCAAGGGCACCAAATGCTGCTCTGTGCTGAGGTTCTACCTGGCTCAGGTGTTGCGAAAGATTGGCCTGGCCATGGTGCTGCACAATGTTCCAGTCAGCAGGACTTTGCCCCTTTACCTTCCTGGGAACGGTTTCATAGACAAACACATTTGACCACAAAGCCATCAGGCAGTGGTCAGCAGAGCATTGCTGACACAGAGACTCCAGGACTAGATGGGATACTGCGGGGTGGTCCACGGAGCAGAGCATCCAGAGATAGACATCCAGAACTGCTGGAAAACCAGAAACTCGGTGAAAGATGCCCTTCAGTTTGCCTGAAACCCAGATGGGAGTAGCAAACACTAGAAGACATCTGTCTAAAGCAAAGGGAGGAAGATTTAGGGGAGATATCAGGGGTATTTTCTTTTACCCAGAGTTGTGGGTGTCAAGAATGCCTTGCCAGGAGTAGTGATGAAGGCCAAAACATTAGGGACATTTTAGGGGTTCTTAGTTACATTGAGGGGCTGAGATCAAGGAGGATATTCTCCAACAGCAGAGGGTGGCAGTAACCACAAGATGTCAAAGTGGTGGCAATGAAGCTAAACAGAGACCGTCTAATGTGACTGTGCGCCTGGCTGCGGGAATTTGGACTTACGATATAAACCTTGCTAAGTGCTAGTTCAGGTTGGAAACGTTCGACTTCCTTGGGGGTCAAATAAACAGGCACGGAACTAAACCCTGCTTGAAAAGGTAGAGTTTGTTAAGTGCTTCCTCAAACCCCACATAATGAAGGGGCTGCAAGAATTCACTGGTACGATTAATTTTTATCACTGATTCATACCGGTTGTGGCCGACATCATTTTTTTGTTTTTAAACTTTATTTAAGATTTTATAACATGAATAACATATAGAATTACATTTAAAAATTAAGAACAAAATAATAAAATTACAATACAGTATCAGTAATCTAAATAAACTATACCCTCCCCAATAATTATTACACATTAATAACCCAACTCAAATTAGTACAACCCCCCCTTCCCCCCCAAAATAAAGAGGGAAGAATTAATAAAGTTAATAATATATGTGAGAAAAAAACCCACTTACAAAAAAAACAAAAACATAACCAATTAAAATACGAACAAAAAGGAAAGTAATTAATACTAAGATATCAGACTTAAAAAACATATTTAAATCAAACTTAAATGCATATATTTAACAGAGTTAAGATGAAACATATAATTAACAAACTTAATATAAAAAATTCGTAAAATCAGTAACATTGTCCATCAAAAATTCTGAAACAATAATCAATTCTTTAAAAAAAATTGTAGCATGAGAAAAAAAAAGATGAAAAATAAAACTTTCTCAATAGAGATAAACCTTCACCAAATATCAACTAACTTCACATCTATCATCATATTAGTCACATAAACTGCCATCTTAAAACAAAATTCCAACCTCATTAAACATTGTACAATTCAAATTTGGTACTCTTCCACCATTTTTCCCTTTTAACCTTGAATAATTACCCAATAAAAGCTCCAAAACCACATTTAAATATCCCCAATCATTACGTTAAAATTCAGATATCCAAATATAAAAATACATCTGCAACGAAATCTATATCTTCAACAAATGGAGCATAAGCCAAAAACAAAATTCAAGCCTCATTAAGAATTGTACAATTCAATTTATAACTTTCACCATTATTCCCTTCGTTCTATAACTAAAATAGCAAAATAATATACACCAGAATTACCACTCCTTTCACCTTAAAGTTAAAGAAAAAATATTAAAAAAAAACTTATCCATCCCATTCACATTTAAATTTCAAATATTCCTTATCTACCGAATAAACTTTACAAAAAAAACCACATGAATTTTTAGTTTTTTGAACAATCAAATACTTTCTCATGCTTTTTTTTATAAACACAAAAGAAAACCCTTAACTCTTTAATCTAATAATACAAAAAAAGGAAAAAAAAACAGGTAGGAGGTTAAAAATACCCCCTCCCGTCTAAACCGCGCAATGCGGTAACTCCCAAAAAAATGGGTGTGAGATAACTCACACGTAGCAGATGACTTTCAGGAAATAGTGCCCATCCAGTTCTCTCCCCCAACTCTCACTTCATCTTAAACTAACATCATCATTATTTAATATTTTTTAAAAAATTAAAAAAAAAGAACAACTCTTCTTTTAATCAGCTCCAACTGGCGAGTCACCATTACAACCATTCCTTCTTGTAGCACGGCTCTTTTCTTCCATCTCTTGTCTCCTTAGAGATCGCGGCGGACTACGTCTCTGTTGAAACCGAGTAATTGGCAGCTCTTGAGCAAATGCTATAGCTTCCTTTGGAGAATCAAAGAACTTTGGTTGGCAACCATCTTGAAAAACCTTCAAAACAGCTGGATATCTAAAGGTTGCCTTATAACCTTTCTTCCACAACAACTCTTTAGCAGAATTGAATTCCCGTCATTGGAACATAACTTCTTGACTCAAATCCGCATAGAAGAAAACTCGATTATTTTGAATCATCAAGGGTGATTTTCTCTGTTGTGCATTTCTAATAGCCACTCGTAAAATTATTTCTTGTCGTAATAATTCAAGCAACGAACCAAAACAGGTCTTGAACTTTGACCTGAAATAGGTCTTCTACGCAAGCCTCTGTGAGCACGTTCCAGTATTATACCTTCCAGGAAATGTTCTTGGCCCAGCACCTGCAGAATCCATTCAGTAAAAAATTTTCTTTGGTCTGGTCCCTCCATTCCTTCCGGCAAACCAATAATCTTTATATTGTTCCGTCTGGATTGGTTTTCCAAATAATCAATCTTTTTCACCAAATTTTTATTTTGAGTTTGTAAGTCTTTGACCATTTTGGTCACATCTGAAACATGATCTCGTATTTCGTCTATATCTTCTTCACACAAATTAAATTTATCTCTCACTTCAAGCTTAAAAGCTCCAAACTCAGCCATCTGTTGAGAATGTATTTTCACCACAGAGTATTAAACCTAGTACCAAGTTCAGTCATAATCTTGGATAATCCCTGCATTGTATAAGATCATTTAGATTCAAGATTCACAAGAATCTTTTCAATTGGAAGAGATTCTGGCTCAACAGATTCCTGCTTCTTCTGCATAACCAAAGGGTCTTCTTTTGCTTCCTTCATTCTGGTTGCCTTCCTTGTAGTATAGCTGCGTGTGGAAACCCCAGCCACAGCCTCTCCAGCAATGACTGGAGGACGCTGGCCGGGGTTTTCCCCAGTCCATCAAGTTGTATAGGTTCTTTTATCTCAAAAGGTGCAGTTTGCAGTGCCACCGCTACAGTTGACAAATGCCTTTCCCCAGCCGGTACTTCAACTGATGTTACTACAAGTGGTTCATTCATAACATTGCCGTCAGATGGTACTGCACATGTGCGAACCTGAGTAACTCTTTGTTCTAAAGGTTGTTTGGCGCCCACTTTAGAGGGCTCTACCGATGTAATATTGAACTCTACATCCGAAAGCTGTACCTTTCTCCTGGGATCCATTTCAGGCTGAGTCTCGATGTCTTTCCTGTAGGTAGGCTCCAAAACTTGAACTTTTGGAAAATGTAGTTTTTTGATAATCTGTTGTCGTTTTTTTTTGCTCTTTTACACCAATTTTACCATCATAAGTTAAATTAACATCACTGAAGTTATCTAAACTTTTAAAGAATTTTAACGGGCATTTCTAGACAAAACATTAAGATAGAGTCAGGAGAGGACTGGAAGGCACGTCTGATCCTTACACCATCTTGCCACGCCCCCCCGTGGCCCACATCATGCGGAGAAAGGTAAAGACATTACCTGGGACAAAAGGATTTGGAGGCGTTCCAGAAGGCCAAGGACGCACTGGCCAACACAACCCTTGTGGTACACGCCAGGCCAGAGACACCCACCACTCTCACAGTAGATGCTTCCTGCACAGCAGTAGGGGGTGCACTGGAGCAATTCATCAAAGGGGAATGGCAGCCCCTGTCCTTCTTTAGCAGACATCTCTGGCCACCTGAACTCAAATACAGCGTCTTTGACTGAGAGCAATTGGTGCTGTACCTGGCAGTCAGGCACTTAAGGTATTTTTGGAAGGTAGACAATTCAGTGTCTTCATGGACCAGAAGCCATTAACTTTTGCCTTCCATAAAGTGTTGGACCTGTGGTCGGCCAAGCAGCAGCGACTCCTCTCATATGAGTCTGAGTTCACTACCGACATTCAACACATCATGGGTGACGCACTGCCCCATCCCCGCAATCAAGTCTATCCAGGCCCTGTCCCAGTGAATAGACTACTTTGCCCTCGGCAGGGGACAGCAGGATGACCCTGAGATCCTTGCAAGCAAGAGAGCAGTGTCCAGGCTCAGGCTGGAGGATGTTAACATCGATCCTGGTAAGTAGACGCTCCTCTGCGACATTCCAATGGCAAACCCCACCTCATCGTGCCGACAGCATTGAGATGGCAGTTTTATGATGAGGTGTACAATCTGACGCACCCAGCCATCAGTACTGTCAAAATGGTGGTCAATAGGTTGGTCTTGCTGAGCCTCCAGAAACAGGTTGTCAGTGGGCCAAGGCCTGCACACTCTGCCAGATGACCAAAATGCAGACACACGTGAAGGCACCATGCCAGACATTCGAGCCAGCACCACATAGGTTCAGCCACATCTACAATGACATTGTAGGGTCACTACCGGCCTCCCGCGGGATGAGTTACCTTCTCACCAAGATTGCCTGCTCCATGAGGTTCCCCGAGGCGGTCCAGCTGGCTGACACAACCACTTGTGTCCTCCATTAAATTGGAAGCAGTAATAAATATAAAGGAAAGTTTGATAATAAATAGTCTCCCTTGCAGTTGGGGTACAATGTATTTCTTGAGATCAGAGGAATCCTGGAGCCAAGACAAAGTGATCCTGTGTTTCCCAAGGATTAGATTGAGTTGTTGGGGTAGTTGTAAGTGGAAGGGCCGAAAGGTCTCCTGCTCCTTCCACTGCCTTTGATTTCTGTCTTGCGATGCTGATTGGGTTCACCTGTGTGTTCGCTCGCTCGCTGATTGGTTGCTTCAGTTGCGCGAGCCAATGGTTGATTGGGTGAGGCCGCTATGGGATTGGACGCTAAAGTCGGGTTGGATTGATGGGCGGTTTCGCGGGCTGATTGGCTCTTGCTGTGAGGAGGCGGGACGTTGGTGGCGGCGTCGTCTGCTCGGGGTCCGTCGCGTCGCCGCGGGCGCGAATGGGATGAAGTTGGCGGCAGCGCCGGGACCTTCCTCAGCCGCGCAAGCGGGCGACCCGCAGCCCGCCGGGTCCCACCCAGGAGTGGCCGGTACCAGCGGGGTGTTTGGGTGGAGCCGAGGGGTCGGTGCAGGGTGCGGGGAGGGGATGGGGATGAGGGAGTGGGAGGGTGATGGGAGGGGCGGGAGCCCGGAGGGGGCGGGGCAGGTGAATGAGGGGAGGGGGCGGGGCCAGGCAGGGGTAAAGGGGGAGTTGTAGGGCGAGGGGGAGGCTGGGCATCCAGAGAACTTGGAAGAAGGAGAAGTGAGATTGAACCTTGAACCAAAGAACTTTTCTTAAATTTATACACATTACAAACATGTGCGCTTAGAATTAGAAGGGGGTTCATTTGGATTAGTTAAGTATAGAGTTAATTTAAAGTTTCATTCTAATTTCATGTTTAAATTTGATTAAAAATAACTTCTGTTTTAAAAACCACTTGTCTTGGTGAATGTCTCTTGCTGCTGGGTTTTGGGATCCTATGGGCTCTTAACAATATCTGCTTGGATATTGACATTGGGCCTGTTCAAAGTAGGAAATGGCTTCTACCAGCAGCAGTTTCTGTTTGACAAAAAATATTGATAGGTGGCTGGCCACATACGTTTCCTAAAAATTAATACCCTCACCCTCCCTAAACCACATTCAGCCCCGTGACATCTTTCTACGTTGCATTACTGGGACCACCAAGGACCTGACCCATTTCCCATCTCTCCTTGCAATGCCAATATGGCAGCTGCCATTAAGAACTGACAAATCACATTTTAATTCAGCAAGTAACATGAAGGTTATCCTGACATCCTGCTTAAAAACAAGGGTCAACAAACCTTCCAAATTTTGTCACTTCATTTTTATTTCGATTCCCATGGGGCATGAGTAAAAATGTCCCATCCATTTGCTCACCAAATTATGAGTAAAATCATGATCCCTGTTCATGAAAACCCATAACATTCAATGTTACACAGATAATCTAGGAAGAATTCTGTAATAAAAGTGAATGAAACATTGAAAGAATTTCCCCCTTATAAATGCTGAGATTATGGTGCGTCAAGAGACCAGGTGAGCAAAAAGAGGCCAAATCGCTGCAACACTTGGATAATCCAAGATGGCACAGACTCCCCTTCACTGCCGAGAAGGAGCCCACTCCTAGCACCATGTATGGGCTGAGGAGCCCTACACTTCCACATAGCGGCAGCCAGCTGGAGAGTGACTCCACGACACAATGACGTAAAGATGGAAGTCAGGGATTACGTCACCAGAAGTGGGTTGGCCAGCGAGCACACGTGGGGAATTTAAAACAGTATGTGGTAGCGCTGCCACAGCGGATGCTACAAGGCGATAACTTCTTACTTGCTGCAACCAAACAGGTCTGCAAGATACACCAACCTAAATAGAAAACTTGACGAGAAATCCCAGAGATCATAAATTCAAAAGGATTAGTGAAATATTGACTCTGTATTGTTAACACCAAAGTCCCTATATTTTTAAGGCATTTGGACAAGTAACTGAGAAACATTGCATTTTAAACACTTGGTACATCAGGATCAGAAGGATTGGAGCATTATTGTTCAAGTGACACTACTTTAAAAA
The DNA here is from genome assembly GCF_036971445.1 of Narcine bancroftii. Classification (NCBI taxonomy): domain Eukaryota; kingdom Metazoa; phylum Chordata; class Chondrichthyes; order Torpediniformes; family Narcinidae; genus Narcine; species Narcine bancroftii. Next base: position 1,122,273 of record NW_027211852.1, read on the forward strand.
ATAACATCTAACTTTATGAAGAATGTGATGCTACAACAGGAACAACGGATGGAATCAGACACATTCTATGAGCACTGGGAAGCAAAGAAAAATGGATTTGTGAGAAGTGGCTTCACGTTCACAAAATCTGCTCGAGACAAAAGTTGAGAACAAAGAACATTTATTTACATTTACAACATTGCAAGGTTGGGAACTCTCCCCCTACCTCGGGAAAGTACACCGAGGGCGGGAAGCTTCTTTTTTTTTATACATTTTTCAATTCACCTCCCCTTACATTGTTCCTACATTTATCCTTCTTGGATTGGATTGGCACTTTTCCCTATTCGCCTGACTCTTGACTGAGTCCGACTTTCTCCTATCCCGTACTCACACCTCCTTTCCCCACCCCCTATTAAACAAGCTCTTTGTGTGTGTACGTGCATATTTCTTAAATTCCTCTGTTATCTTGTTTACTCTGTTCTGCTGTTTTTCATGCGCCATTTTACACAAAGAACATTTTAGCTTTTTTCTTGCTTTTTCTTTCTACCTTCTATAACTGTTTCAGAACTCCTGACATTAAAATAATAACTGTTTCTAAACTCCTGCAATTAAAATAATAACTATCTCTAAACTCCTTCAGATTTGTTTTCCATCCCTTCCTAAGCGACCCAATGACCCCCGACAGGTCCTCCCCGACTTGCGACCGCAATGAAACCCGAAAGGTCCCACAATGGACGCAAGTCGGAGATTTGCCCCTGTGCGAGGAGCCCTGAAGTCTTAGAGACTATTTTTAAAATCAAACGAGAACAGAGAACAGACAAAATGTACGACCCAAAATATGCAGATTGATTTTGTGACTCAGTTTCTCAGGGTCCATCGGCTGGGGGCAGCCATCTTAATTTCAGTGCGCATGCGCAACTTGTTAGTTGGCGCTTTCACAAAGACTTTGCTGAGTGGCCCTCAGTCGGCACGTGCGTATCAGCCGCACATGCGCGAACCCAACTTCAAGTCGCAAATCCACAGCGCATGCGCCAACCAGACTTCCAAAACTTCACCAGTATGGAGGAACATAATCAGGTTGCCAGGCAGGGAAATAACTTATTCCCACAGGCCCACAGGTTGACAATGTAATGTCAGTTGAATGGGTCCATCGAATGAAAAGGTTGAGAGGGATATGGTTTGTTTGCAAGCAGCTTGGCCAGCAGAAAAGAAGGAGCGAAAGGACTGTTTCAGAGTTGTCTATTTGGACCAGTCATTTGAGTTGAATCTTTAAAAAATTCATGACAGGCTGGATTATCATTTTAGATGGAGATTTTAGATTGACACCTGCAGCCCAGGAACAGGCCCTTTCAGCCTATGAGCCACAACCACTCAATTACACCAATGACCTACAATCCCCGGTACGTTTTAAATGGTGGAAGGATGAGGAGCAACTGGTGGAAACCCATGCAGACATGGGAAAAACGTACAACTCCCCACTGACAGTGTCAAATTTGAATCCGGCTCGCTGGCCCTTTAACAGCGTTGTTCTAACCGCGACGCTAACCTTGCCACTCTCAATGGTTCCCAGGGTTCTTCCTCCGACTTTCCATGAGCTGTGATTGCTTCAAATTCCAGTGCCCTTGTTTCCCTGAGGCTCTGACCCCTGCCCAGTGACTCTGTCCCCAATGCCTCTCCCTGGCCGGATAATCATCGCTCTCTTTCCCGGTTCTCACCCAAACTTTCTTACCCCATTTCCACCACCTACAACCCCCCTGTCATGTCCCACCCACTCACCCACAGGGCCAAGGGTAATGAGGTGGGGGAAAGTCCAGGCTGTAGTCACACAGCTTGTCGAAGGACAAGTGAGAGCAGGAGTCCTGGGGCAAATGGTGAAGGGTAGTGTGTACTGTAGCAGCCAGCTACAGGGGCACAGCTTCCAGTGTGGGGGGATGAAGAGAGAGGACTGGCTCAGATGCGACAGATGTCCCAGTGCCAAGGGTCAGGGAATTCCCCAGCTCAGTGAAGGTCTGGGATGCTGCCACCGGCAAGGAGACGGGACCACTGCTCTCCCCACATCTCCACCGTCTGGGGGTCCCTGGAGCAGCAGGTTCTAAGTCCTGTCAGTGGGGGAAGGGGCAGGTTCAGTAACTGGGGTGGGGCAGTTCCAATGCATGATCGATTGGAGATGGGCCTAGTGAGAGGATCGGTCCAGTGGGAGGTCAGACATGATGGGGAATGGGCCTTTGGGGCAGGCCCAGTGGTGGGCTGGGGCTTCAGGATGGGTCTAGTGGGGAGGCGGGAGCTTTGGACACCAGCCAGTGGGGGACAATGGCTTTGGGAATGGACCTGGTGGGGGTCAGGGACTTTGGGGAGGGACCAGTGGGGTATTGTGTTTGTGGGATGACCTGTCGGGCAAAATAATTAGTGACAGGCCGAGTTGGGAACTATATTGGGAACTGAATCGGTAGGAGTTGGGAGGTCCCGGTGGGGACGCAATTGGGAATGGATCCAGTGGGGGATGGTATTGGGGTCTGATCTGGCGAGGGATGGTATTGGGGTTGGATGCAGTGGGGGAATGGATTGGGGATGGACGCAGCGGGGGACGGGATTGGGGATGGATTCGTCTGGAGACGGGATTTTGGATGGAATCAGCGGGGACAGGATTGGGGATGGACCCGGCGGGGTTGGGATTGGGGATGGATCCGGTAGGGGACGGTATTGGGGTTGGACCCAGTAGGGATGTGATTGGAGATGGACCTGGCGAGGGATAATATTGAGGATGGACCTCGTGGAGGAGAATTTTGGAGATGGACCCGGTGGGGGATGGACCCAGCAGGGGACTGTCCATTAACTCACTCTTCAATGCCTCACACCATCTTTGCCGAATGATCACAGCCGCATGATCACCGCTCTCTTTCCCAGGTCTCACCCAAAATTTCCTACCCCAATTCCACCACCTACAACCCCGTCGTCATGTCCCACCCACTCACCCACAGGGTAATGAGGAGGGGACAGCTCCTGGCTGTGTTCACATAGCTCGTTGAAGGACAAGTGGGAGCAGGAGTCCTGGGGCAAGAGGTGAAGGGCAGCTTGTACTGTAGCAGCCAGCTGAACTGGGCCACATTCTCCAAGGTGGAGGGAGAGAAAGGTCTATCTCAGATGGGACAGATATCCCTGTGCAAAGGTTCAGGGGATTCCCCAGCTTGGTGAAGGTATGGGACGCTGCCACCGGGAAGGAGATGGACCACTGCCCTCCCCACATCTCCATTGTCTGGGGGTCCCAGGAACAGCTCATATTCCAAGGCCTGTGGGTGGCAGAAGGGGGAGGTTCAAGAACTGGGGTGGGGAAGTTGTGATGGGTGATTGATTGGAGAGGGTTCCAGTGAGGGAATGGGTCTGGTGGGTGGACAGACCTGATGGGGATGGGCTTTTGGGTACAGGCAAATAGGTGAGGGGGGATGGGATGGGGACTTTAGGCTGGGCATGTTGGGGGACAGGGGCTGGGTGAAGGCCCTGGTGGGAGTCAGGAGCTCTGGGAACAGTCCAAGCAATGGGTGGAGCATTGGGGACGGGCCCAGTGGGGGACAGAGGCTTTGGGGACGATCTCAGCAGGTGTAGGGGTTTGGGGACGGGCCTGGTGGGAGATGGGGGCTTTGGGGATGGGCCTGGTGGGTGACAGGGAACAGTATTGGGGATGGAGCCAGAGGAAGGAGACAACCCCTGGAGCTCCAGTTCACCATTGGGTCACTCACCTTGGCCCACGGACGTACTTTGATCTGCGAGAACTTGAATTCGGTGCACTTGGGGTTCATCTCTCAGATCTGCTCCCTGGTTGAGGTCCCCAACACCTATTGGAACAGAAACCACCTTTACTACTGGCTCAAGGTGAGGGGAGCAGGAGGGTGACAAGGGGAGGGGATGCAGTGTATGCGTACCAGGTCAGGGACATGGGATGAGCCCAAGAACTGGGGTGGTGGTGAAGGCTGAAATCTTAGGGGCATTTAAGAGGCTCTGAGTCACATGGATGAAAGAAGAATGGAGGGTTATGAGGGAGGAAGGGGTTAGTTATTTTTATTTTGGTAGGAAAACATCAGTTGGCACAACATCGAGGGCTGAACTGCTTGTACTGTGCTCTCGTGTTCTATGTTAAAACCTGTCAGTCTTTCAGCAAGCGGAGATGTTGGGGAGGGAACGCTGCCAACTGGCACATTCCAGGCTGCAGGAGTACATGATGAGGAATGGACGGAGACTTGGCGCTGCCAACACGAAGGCACTATAGGGATGGATCATAACCCTCCCATTACTGGGCACTGAGAGGCTGAGACCAAGGGGAACTCCTCCAACAGCAGAGGGGGGCAGTAACCACACGGTATCAAAATGGTGGCAATGAAGATAAACAGAGACGTATACAGCAATGTGCAGTGAAGGGAATATCTGGATTCAACAGGAGGAGGAGAAAGGACTTGCAACGGATTTCCTCTTTGGAAATAATTTCTGAATAATGTCAATTTTGTGGGGTGGGGGGGTTAGGGAAGAGAAAAGACCTACTTAGTCAACTTTACTTCATGAAATACATTCTCCGATCCAGGAAATCTCTTCTGCACCTGCTCCAAAGTACAAGGTCAAATTTATTACCATTGGATAACACAAGTACGACCTGATGAAACAGCGTTCTTGGGGTAAACACATGTAAACACACAACCAAGCCCTCACACAACAGACAAATGATACATGTGGAGCACGTCCAGAAAAATAACTCCATATTGTTGAATAAATAGCAGAGTTGAGGAGTATTTGTATGAGCAGCTCATGAATCATTCCACATTCTCCCTGCTTGGAGGAAGAGGCTGTTCCTGGGACTGGAGGTACCGGCTCTGAAATTCCTGGATCTCTTTCCTGACGGGAATAGCTGGATGATGCTGTTGGCCGGGTGAAGAGGTCCTCGATGATTTTGTCAATGATCGTAGTGGATCACATTGATATTTGGGGTGGGGGGGGGGCAGGAGGGTGTCCCCAGTGTTGCTCTAGGCCACTTTAGGTCCCGTGGAATGACCTCTGATCATTTAAAAAATATATTATTTATAAATTAAATACACAAAAAATTAACACAATTAATAATAATACAAATGAAATACAAATATATGTGGTATATATAAAAGAAAGAATAAAGAAATCCCCCCATAAACCACCTCATCCCCCCTCCATCTGGACATTAGCAATCTGGCCTCTACTCAGCTCCCACGACACAGATATAGGCGACTGAAAGCAGCGAACAGTGGTTCTGGGGAGGTGGGGGATCATGCTAACTGGGAATCCACCCTATACACAAGATGGCTGACATACGTGGTGACCACACAGAGTCCACGGGGACCAACAACTTTCATCCCAGGGGACAACCCGCACGGAAGGAATCAACAAGGACAGGAATACTGACCAATCGGAGGCCGGCGCGGATGTGACATCACTCCTGTCGACAGCAGCGGGGAGAGAATAGAAGTAGAGCTGCCAGTGTAATGAAGCATCTTTAACTTTGATTGCTTGAGTGTGTATCCTCCTTTCCACCTTTCACAGTAGCGCGAACACTCCAATTTCACATCGGGACTCACGTGTCCAGTTTCCTGATATGAAGAATGAGAAGTGCACACATATTGTCAAATTTGTTTCTGGGATGTTTTAACCGGGTGATAGGAGGAAAGTTTGAATATGGATCTCTTTGAAATTGGAAAAAAAGGGAGATGACCTTACAACATTATGAGAGGACACAGCAGCAGGGATCAAGAGACGATAATGCAAAGGAGCCGAACACCAAGTGTCACAATTTCCCAATAACCGATCGGCTGCTTAGACTTTAAGAAATGTCTTAAATGAAAATGAAATATACTTGGAATTCTCTACCCTATTGAAGGTTCATTTGAAATTGGGATCCATGGACTTGTGATGAGTTTATTGGTGGACACATTCGTAGAGGAATCATATGCATTTAACTTAGATGCAGATACTTTGAAAAAATTAACAGACATTAAATTGGAAGCGGTAATAAATTTGGAGGAAAGATTGAGAATAAATAGTCTCCCTTGTAGTTGGGGTACAATATATTTCTTGAGATCAGAGGAATCTTGGAGCCAAGACAAAGTGAT